>NC_142945.1:45997936-46012936 GCF_046866305.1 Octopus bimaculoides | reverse complement strand
CTCGAAATGGTGTATTTTATGTGCCACCTGCACAGGAGCCAGTCCAGTGGCACTGACATGTCAAAATAAGATAGAATTCAGTATGTAAAATATTTATAAAGTTCAACTTATTGTGTTAACAAAGAAACAGTTTATTATAAACCATAATACATATGAAAGAAAGCATTACATGAAATGGAGAGAAAGTATGTTTCTGAACTAGAATTTTTAATAAGCAAATTGTTCAAAGGCCATAAAAGCATTAGTTTGTGTATTTACCAACGGAGAGTGTTTCATTATTCAGCATGGATTACTTGTCTGTCTAAGGAAACTTTTCCGTTAATGAGTGAATTATGTCTGTTTAAATAACATCAAATAGGTTTGAAAAGATGAGTATCATTCTTCATTAGGAACATGCCAAAATCAAAATGTGCTCCAAACAATTAATTAATGATTGCTTAAAAATACTGTTAATCATTGTTCTGTGTTACACTGAAGTAGACTAATCATTTTGAGTGAATTTTGTATATGATGATTTTCACTGTGAAACAGAAGTTGTGTGTTGTATAAAACAGATCATGCTTAAAGGTTAATCTTACTAAATTTTACAAAACAAAAATCTACTGCAATCTCTCATTACTAAAAGAAAAAGTTCTTATACCTTAACAAACAACCATAAAAATGTTTTTCTTCTTCTATGTATACCTATATTTTGCCTATTGCAGACCATCAAAAGTTTCCTCACATTAAATCTTATCCATTTTCTATCAATGCACTTATCTATTTGCTGACTTACTTACTATCTGTCTTTCAGTTTGTTTTTATCTCTCTTTACAAATATACTCATAGTTCCTCAATTAAAAACAAAAAATGAGTGAAGCCTTTTGCATTTAAACCAGCCATATCCAACAAAGGTATTCTACCCATTCTATGCTCAAACAAGCCATATCTGATCTCTCACATCCACCCTACAATGTCTTTCTAGAAAGAAACAACCACGTCATTGAAATTTTGAAGCTAAGAGATAATACATTATTAATTCACAGCAATCATCATCATCATCATCATCATCATCGTTGTTGTTTAACGTCAGCTTTCCATGCTAGCATGGGTTGGACGATTTGACTGAGGACTGGTGAAACCAGATGGCTACACCAGGCTCCAATCTAATTTGGCAGAGTTTCTACAGCTGGATGCCCTTCCTAACGCCAACCACTCCAAGAGTGTAGTGGGTGCTTTTATGTACCACCGGCACGAAGGCCAGTCAGGTGGTACTGGCAACGGCCACGCTCATAATGGTGTATTTTACGTGCCACCTGCACAGGAGCCAGTTCGGTGGCACTGGCAATGATCTCGCTTGAATGTCTTTACACATGCTATCCGGCACAAGTGCCAGGGAGGCAATGCTGGGCACAGGTGCCATGATGATTTCGCTTTCGCTTGCCCTGTGAATAAATAAGCATTACATTTGACAAAATAATCTGAATGCTAAAGGGTTTAGTATATAAATAACTATCAGAACCAGAAAGACAATTACAACTGCCTGAAATTCAGAGGCTATTCAGCAATGTTATCCAAATACTGGCAATATGTTGTATTAGATGGCTTACTCTCATATTAGTATCTTATATTCAAAAGTCCCTAAGGTATTCCTGCCTTATTTCTTCCCTCCTTTTTTCTGAAGAAGCATGACAGGTTGAATGCAAGAACTGCCAGAAAAAGAAGAGTATTAATATCACACAAATGTCTGGCTTACCAAATTAGTATTATAATTGTGCTTTACTTTGTGGAAACAATAAATTACATATGATTCTTTTGTTTGTGAAACCATCATTTTATTGAATTTAAGGCCATCTTTGGTAATTTGCTGAGAATGACTTGTCAGCCAGAGATTAAATTATATTAGATTGTCCTCTGATTAAATTGAACATTCTACAATATTCTGGTTGATGAAATTGGTCTAAAACTGAGGCTTTATGGGTACAGTAATTAAATTGTTACTTTCAAACTTTAATTATTAATCAAGAAGAAGAGGAGGAGGACAAGAAGGAGCAAGATGCAAGAAAGTTGTAAAGATTATTTCAAAAGACTGAGAAGTTTGGCAGAGAAACTTAGTTTGGCACTTTTTATTGGTTTTTGTTTTATTCTTTTCTTGAATACCGTAGAATGTTCAAGAAAAACTAACGTTTTTTGACTTTGTGCGTATGTAAGAGTGGATTGAAAGGTTCCAAGAATATAGGTTTTCGAATATAGCTTTCTCTGAGAGTTGTGTCACTGGAGAGATTCCTGTTATCTTCTCCAGGTGAGCATAAAGCCGAAAGTTCTTTAGGAAGGGAGAAAATATAAGTTGTGAGGTTCATGCTTTCCCAGAGATATCTGTAACATGAAATGAAGTATTTAGAATCATGAATAAAATCGGTTTAAACTTTGTTCTGAAATGTACTTCTGGAGTATTGTACATTGAGAATTTTTTGCATACATCACTCAGCAAAGCAATAACTCATCTTAATGTGTATGTATACCATTGGCCCACTCGAGTTGCTTTCCATAGCTTTATATATATATATATATATATATATATATATATATATCCCTCATTTGTTTATGTATTTCATGTTATTTGCACTGTTGGTGACGTCCTAAATAAAAAAAAAATATTGAATACTTCATAAGTAATATAAATATCCTAAATTCAGTGGCGGCATTAATGAAGATGTTATGCATTAATTTAATGTGTTAAACTTACCTTTATTAATGTATATCAAATTATACATAGATATAAACAAGACCTACACAGATATAAGAGTTAGAACTTGTGATCCGCCTGTGGATCTTTTTCTTTTGAAATTTTTACCTGCTGCACTAAGAAGTTTCCCCCACCCCTGATTTAGTGGCTGACAATATGTGTACCTTTGATCATGAGCAGGAGTAGTGGGGGAGCATCATGTATACACAGACACACACTAATGATGGGCTTCTTTTATGTTCTGTCGACCAAATTCTCTTGTAAGGCATTGGTAACACAGAAGCTATAGTATAAGATTAAGACAACCTCTTAGCATACTAATACCAGTCATGTAAATGTTTTACCAAAGGCAAACAGCATTTCTATAAATAATTTTCTATTGGTATTTACAATAAAATATTATGAGAAGACAGCAATATTTAAAAAAACATTTTTTTTGACAAATAACTAAATACACAAGCTTCAAAAGTTTTCACCAAACATGATCAATTCCATACAAAAATATTTGCTGTTATTCAATTTTCAAAAAATGCTGTTGAAACCAGAGTAAAATGATAAATGATAAATTTTTCTATGAATAAAAATTCAAAAACATGCTGTGATGCGAACTATAATTAGATTTGTCAGTGACATTACTGATTTCAGGAACGAACAGGTAGAAAGTCTCCCACAATGCAACATAACCTAGATCAGGTAGTTGTGATACTATTAATAAATTATTCCACAGCTCAACCTACAAATTGATATTTACTACTTTTGAAATAAATCTGACATGTTCAGCATCTTTTAATCAATCTCACACATACTAGAGCAATAAAAGCAAAAAGCCAATTGCTTAAGAATTCATACTTCTAAATTGTTATAAATTCTCACTTTCACATCAATTAGCTTGAAGTTTCTCGTTTATGACCCGCAAAGGTTTAAAAAGAAGCTCAACAGATCTTTACCTTGCTGCCAATTAATATGGCAAAACAGTATACAATGACTCCTTCTTTGAAGTAGCAATGTTATGAAAAAATACTGGAAACGATATTGAGAGCAGCAGACCAGACTTGTGGGAGAAGATTGGGTGGCTTAGTTAATTAAAGTACTTCAAATGTCTCCTTCTAAAAACTAGTAAATCATTATCACTTATTTTCCCAAACCCATTGATTTTTTTGAGATGCTGCAGGGAACATGTGTGTGACAATTTAACCCTTTAGCCATATCCAGCCAAAATATTCTTCATTTTTTATGTTCAAACCAGCCAGATCCGGTTTCTCACTCCTACCCTACAATCATCATCATCGTTTAATGTTCGTTTTCTATGCTGGCATCGGTTGGATGGTTTGAAAGAAGCTGGAAAGCTTCACTAGGCTACAATTGTCTGATTTGGTATGGTTTCTATGGCTGGATGCCTAACAGCAACCAATTTACTCAGTGTATTGGGTTTAGTGTCTTTTATGTGGCACCAGTGTAGGTGCTTTTTATGTGGAATTGGCATGTAAAAATGTCGTTCTAAAAATTATAAAGCCACATTACCAAAATTTCACAGCTATGAAATGATGTATAATCAATTTAAAACAATGTGAATAAATAAGCATTACATTTGACAGAGTAATTTGTGTAGAGATACTTAATGAGGGTTAATTTGAGTAGACAAAGTATGTGGAGAATAATTAATTTGGTGTAATGGTTTACAAAGCCATCTGGACTACAAGAGTTGTATTATTGTTCAGTTCCCATCAATGGTTCTGTGCACATTTTTCTGTCTTGGATGCATGATTGTAAAGTGTTTAATTCAATTTATAATTCATCTTATGTTAATTCACAATTCAACAAGGCTTGATTTGATTGGTTCAGGATTGCATTGTTTATTGTCTTCTAATTGGTTGATTTTTGTTTAGCCTCATCTTGTATCAGCATTCAATGTTTTGATTCAGGTATTGTATCAAATTAACTTTGTGCTCTCTCTCTCTCTTTGTATTGAGTTGTAATCACAGCCAGTGTTGTGGATCCAGGAGAAACGATGAAGAAAACTGATTTTTAATATTTGTGCTCTTTCTCTAAAAAAAAAAGAAATCGATTATTAATTTGATAGCACAGTTGAAAATTATACCGCAAAATGTAGTACCAACTTTAGAAAGAAGATAGATCTTGAGCAACCTAGATGAGATTTAAATGTACAATTACAATTTCCTGATCTATTGTAAATTTTTCAACCTGGTAAAATAATAAAAGCTGTGTACACATGGAACAGTTGATTGATTGACAATCGAACAGTTCTTCTTAACAGGTTTAAATTTGAGAAATATTTTCATTAAGCAGCAGCCCCAGAAAGAAAGCATGCCTAATCCTTAAGGGCAAACTTAATGCCTTAATCTCTGTGTACAGTTGAGATTACTATTTATTCATCAGTTTGCATTCACCCAGGAGGTAAACCTGAACTACAGAATGTTAGAATTGTATTGAGTGTGTTTTTATTGACTCAACAAAAGTAACACTGCTGTTATATTGCTGGCTATTTGCAGTTTTGCTAAAACCTCTTAGTAAAACTTTCTAGTTGTAATCTTTAATTGATTTCTTTATTCTAATATTTTGATTAAACATTTTATTTCTAATAATCAATTCTTGTTCTATGGATGAAAATTTTTTTAGAAAACTCTCAAAGGAATAGGGATTGAAAGTTCAATTTTCAGTGTTGGTTATTTTTTTCTCCTTTTTCTGACTAAATGTATCTTTTAGTTCATCTGAAGTGAAGCGGTGGCAATGGTTGTAGTATTTTCAAACTTAAGATTGATAGGCAAGCACATTTGATATGGTGTATGTGTGGTGATTTGAACTGCTTAAGCTTAGTTGTTGATAGGAAGATATTTTCGAGGATATAGAATGGGAGAAGTGTTTATTGTTGCTTAGTGTAAAAGAAGCAGATGAAGACCTACATTGAGTGGGTCTGTTGGAAGTTGGTATATAATGAACATGTTTGGCAGCGGGTTGAGAAGATGGTTGGAAAGAATTTTAGTAAACATTTAGAAATCCAATAGCTTTTACTTCAATGTAATCTAGAATGTACTTGTGTGTAATGCGTAGACCATGCTGGATGTGTAAATATTCAGCTACTAAAGGGCTTTGTAAATAGTCATCAGTGATTAAAAATTGAAGCGGCTACCATTGACTCTTAAAGAGGAAATTAAGCTTGTGTGAATTAGATATATGAAATATAGGGTTTTACTGAGAATTTGTCAGATTATTGGGCCTAGAAATTCATTAAGTGTATATTGGGTTGGTCAGGAGTCCTTCGATGTAGTATAAATAAGATTTTACACTGTTTTAGTAAAGGTTTTGGTCAGCTTGAGGTGCTACACAATGAGACTGAACCTATAACCATGTGGTTGGGAAGTAAGCTTCTTATTTCTTCATTACCCACAATGGGCTAAACATAGAGGGGACAAACAAAGGGATTAAGTCGATTACATTGACCCCAGTGCGTAACTGGTACTTTATTTATCGACCCCAAAAGGATGAAAGGCAAAGTCGACCTCGGCGGAATTTGAACTCAGAATGTAACGGTAGACAAAATACCACTAAGGATTTCGCCCGGCGCGCTTATGCTTCTGCCAGCTCGCCGCCTTAAAAGCTTCTTACCACACAGCCACTCCTGTTCCTATATGACTACATTATCCAATGTATCCAACCATTTTTTAACCAATTTAACGATCCCTTAGGGACTCCCTTATGTTTTCCTAGCACTAAATTCCATCTCAGTGCAGTGATAATTGATATTCATTTCTGAAATCAGATGCATTAACTTACTGTGTGAATAGTTAACTTGTGTATAATTTATACAATTATGAAGAACGATATCATGAAAAAGAACATTCAGTGGCAAAATTATCAGTCTAAATAAAACACTGTACTGAAACTGCATCAGTTAAGAAGTTGCAGAGATATTCATCATATCTCCATACATGTTATGAAATAATATACACACTTGGCTTGTTAATTTAAAGTAAATAATCATGGTACCGAAGAACCACCTGTCAGTGTTACAAAAATCAGAAATACTGTTATGTTTAGAGCAACATACAGAAATCATATACTTCAAAATTGATGCATGCTCTGTTGATTGCTAATAGAAACATTCTTACATTTTAGCAATTCAGTCTTGAGATCTCCAAATTAGTTCCTTCTACTATCAAAAACTGTGAATCTTTTTTTTTTTAAATTTACGTAAATGTATGTTAGCTTATCAAAACATTCTAGTGTTCTGAGAAATAGTTTGTGCTAAATTTCAAGTTAATGAAGGCAGAATGAGCTTAGAAGCTGTCAAATATCTATTTTGATCTGATCAGCTTTGACATAATTGCTCCTGTGATATACCAATTAGGTTGATATTTAGAATAATAGAGATGTCTGTTCAAACTCTTCATGGTTATTTACAGAAAGTGCTATACAGTTTATGGACTATTAAATGTTGTCTGTATAAACTAAAACTTTTCATGTGAATCACACATATCCATACGTATTAAATAAATCTCATTCTGGACATGATGTTAGCCCATCATAATTCAACTTTTGTTATATCCTATTATCTGATGGATAAGTGGACTGAGCCCCCTTAGAATAAAATATCACATACTAGTGGGACCTGTGAATATTTCACAGAATTAACGGTAAAGCTATTGGGTTATTTCTGTAAACTTTATCCAAAAAAACCTGAAAGTGTAGCTTGTGTTGTGTTCGTATCAAGAGATAGTTGTTCATCTGTTACTCATTGAAAAGTGAAGTAAATTGGAATACGATGATTACTAAATGGATTTTTATATACAAACTTTTTATACTGTGTGCACTATCTTTTAGACTTAATACACAGTACTCACTCTGCCTTACCTTCCTTTTCTCTATCCCTTTTCTTTCTCCCCCTTTTTTCTCTTGCTCTTTCCCTTTCTCTTCAACTAATCACATGAAAGTATTTCAGATGGTCTAAGTAACGGAGGGAAAAAACACTTAGTTAAAAAAAGAAAATTATTCATTTCACTCACCACCTACTTACAAGAGAAAGGGTTGTGCTCTTGCTATTTTGGAAGTACTTCCTTAACTAGTAGAGGAAAGATCAGAAGAAACCACAAATCATGGGTTGGTGAAGTAGTGGAAAATTAAACTTTTAACCCATAAACTGCTGGGATTTTGCTCTATGTAACACGAACTTCTGAGCCCATTTTAGGTAAAGGTCAACATCGATCTATCACTCGAAAAAAATACTCAGTGTTTCTTAACACCTTCTGTGATTGGCTACACTGTTTCTGGGGTGAAAGGGTATCGTGTGCATACATTATAAGTCATCAAAATTAGGTCAGATCATGCCCTACTTCTGTGGCCACGCACATGGCCTGTCGCACTGTCGCGTTGGCCACTGAGGTGGCCTATCGCACTTTCGCGTTGGCCACTGAGGTGGCCTATCACAGTTTATGGGTTAATATTCAGATGTTCCTGACAAATGTAATGTTTATTTATTCACATTGTTTAGTATTAGTCATTCTTTGCCTCAAAATTTACAAGATTTCAATGATGTGATTGATTATTTTTAGAATCACAATGTAAGGTAGATGTTAAAGGCCAAATGTGGTCAGTTTGAACAGTAAAACAGGTAGAATATTTTGGCTGGATATGGCTAGTTTGAATGCTAAAGTTATCCTCAGACGAGAACTTTCCTAAATGCTTGAAATAAATGGGACTCTGTTAAAGCACCCTCCCACTCCAAAACCCAGGTTGTGATGCTAAACTAGGTGACATATTAAGTCTACAACTCAAGAACAGGTACAATCCATCTGGCAAGCTTTCACACAGTTTCCATCTGTGTAATTTCACCCACAGCTATGGGTTGATCTGAAGCAGTGGGCTCCTGTGCAGGTGACACATAAAATACATAATTTCGAGCGTGGCTGTTGCCAGTACCGCCTGACTGGCCTTCGTGCTGGTGGCACGTAAAACACCCACTACACTCTCGGAGTGGTTGGCGTTAGGAAGGGCATCCAGCTGTAGAAACTCTGCCAAATCAGATTGGAGCCTGGTGTAGCCACCTGGTCCACCAGTCCTCAGTCAAATCGTCCAACCCATGCTAGCATGGAAAGTGGACATTAAACGACAATGATAATGACGATGATGTAGTAGATGCTACACTACAGGATCAGACTTAGAACCATGTGATTGCAAATGAACTATATTTCACAATATGAAATAGTTTCTGAACTAGAATTGAAGATAATGAGAGAAGTTCTGCAACTCTAGTAAAGCTATTTCTGATAACAAATTGACAATCTAATCAGTCATATTGTAACTGAACTGTTGCTATTATATTTAAAAGAGATTAATATTAACTCATAGATTGGTTATTTCAGGAAGTTCCTCGTATTGGAATATATATATATTGAATGTTATGGCACTGTCTGTATGAGGAGTTGTAAATTTTGGAATTAACCTAGCTAAGCATTGTCTTAATTTAATTTACAATACAGAAGAGTTTGTACAAGTTGGTCTTTATGTAGTTGTTTTATTTTTTTCATGTACTTCTCTCCACCCTCATATTAATTATGGGTTTCTTTGCCAAATGAAATGAAACTAGTGTGTGGCTTCAGAGAACTTATTGCTGTGTATTCCTAGAGGTTATCATTTTAATGACTAGCAGGTGTGTGTTACATATGTCATCACCTATTTTGTCCTCATTTATCGAGCTGAATGACACCAAAAACTTAGAAGGATTCACTTTAATTTCATGGAAATTACTTGTTTAACATAAGTTCTGAAGTTCAACTAGAAATTTTATATTTTACTCTGTGTGTCTCTATGTCTGGACTGTGTCTATATTTGTGTGCTTGGGTATTTTGGGGCTGTGTATGTATATATATATATATATGTGTCTGGGCTGTTTTTGGATTGTCTGTGCATTTGCATGTGTGTTTGTGTTTGGGCTGTGTGTGTGTGTGTGTTTGTGGTTCATGAGTGTGTGTGTCTTTGGGCTACATATATATATATTTAGGTTGTGTGTGTATAAGCAGTATTTATGTGTATGTGAAATGTTTGTGGCCTGCATTTATGTGTGTGTGCATGTGATAGTTTACCAAATAAGGAAAACATCTTGTAAAAAAAATAAATATTGACCCCCCCCTCCTGCTTTATATCTAAATTCATTTTGTTTGTAGTTACTATTGATGGTATTTTTATCAGTGGTTGTGGTGGTGATGATGTTGTTGGTTGTGTTATTGGTAGTAGTAGTAGTAGTAGTATAGCAAAAGAGAAAGTCTAGTAAATGTTATTGCTCATCTGATTGAGTTGTGGATGCAATTAAAACATTGATCTTTCAGAAATAAAATAAAAGAAAAAAAATAAACACTCGGGAAATGATTACAAGAATAATTTTTTTTTTGTTTTTAAAAAGAGCACTCTAAAAAATAAAAAAAACAAAATCAAATACCATTGATTTTTTTTTTTTTTTGATAGTTTTTAACTTTTAAAATATCTTTCTAATTAACATTTTCTATTTGATCAAATATTTCAAATAACAAACCCAATAATAAGTAATTGACTTTTTATATAAGCAGCCCCAAATGGAAATTGATGAGCCAGTATATTAGGTTTAGCTGATGATAAAGTCATTGATAAAGTTCTTTGTAAAAGCATTTAGCTTAGTGATTAGGGAGGTATTTGGCTCATGATTGTAAGGCAGTGATTCTTGGTGGAGCATTCTGCCCTTGAGCAAGACACTTTATTTTACATTGCTTCAGTTCATTTGGCCAGCAAAATTGAGTTGTACCAGTGTATTTCAAAGGGCTAGCTTCATCACATTCTGTGTCATGCTGATTCTTCTTGAGAATTACGTTAAGAGTACATATGTCTGTGGAGTGCTCAGCCACTTGCACATTAATTTCACAAGCTCATATACACATGTATATGACAGGTTTCTTTCAGTTTTTGCCTACCAAATCGACTCTCAAGGCTTTGGTTGGTCCTAGGCTATAGTAGAAGACACATGCTCAAGGTGACACACAGTGAGACTGAACCCAGAACCATGTGATTTGGAAACAGTAGAATAGGTACCAGGCTTAATAAAAAAAAAACCCCAAAAAATACTGGAGTTGATTTGACTAAAATTCTTCAAGGTGGTACTCCAGCATGACTGCAGTCTAATGACTGAAACAATTTAAAGATAAAAGATTCAACATTTTGTGGATTTGTATGTCGTGTGCTATTTGTGGTGAAAAGGAATTCTGTTGTTTTTGGGGTTGTAATCTTCATCAGAGAAATCCGCATTGCTTCTTCAGTAAAGAATTCTATGTGGTACATTGAAATTCATCTTGGCCAATGTAACAAAAACTCCTACAGTTTTGTAAACTTTACTAATTAAAAAGGTTTGACCTCATGCAAGACACTATTAATAAATAACCATTAATGATGAGAATTATTGTAAATGATATATTTTTTATCATTTTTGTTTTTTAGATATTGGTTGCATATGAGTTAAGTTATTCTAATGAAGTTTCTTTTACAGAGATTCTATATCCAGAAACAAACATAAACACTAAACAAACAAACAAACAAACAAAAATAAACAAAACTGTGAAAATCCATATTATATTGACAAATATATTTACCTGAAACTCAAACCAGTGAATAGTCTTGCACTGTCAAGAATTCTTTAGATTATCTCACTTGCCAGAAGCTTCACTGTCACAGACATTTGGTTAGATATCTTTCAATTTGCTTAGACTGTTAAACTCTTGCTTAAGGAAATGGTTTCCTCTGTTTCAGTAAGGACTACTTGGCTGGAAAAGGTCAGTGAATTTAAAACAATTATTAGAATGCAACAGTCTTCTTTGATTTGGTGTTTGTCATTATTGCTGTGGGGTGTTATTTGTATAGATTGGAGATGATGTAAACGTTGGGCTGGCTTATTGGTGGTGGTGGTGTGTGTGTATGGAATACGAAAGTATGTATTTTCTGTCACTGAAAGCACAGGATGGAATGTAATCAGCTAATAAATTATAACCGACTGAACATGTGCCTCCTTTAGAGTGGAAATTTTGAAATAGCTGAGGTGTGATCAGATGGTGTAGTTTCACTATTAATCCTCTCGGGTCACCCAGGTCAACTGATCAGCCCAAGTGATACAAGCTGAAAGGACTTTGAGGTCGATCCGTTGGCCTGATGGAACAAATGCTGTGAATGGTTGGTTTTGAAGTGTAATAACTAATCAGTATTTCGTTTTTGGATTTGGTTTGCAAGATTTTTATGTGATTTCGTATGTTGAAGCATATTCTGTTGTCTGGGGAGAGTCATTTTCTTATTGTGCTTTAAAATTTAACACACTCACCGCTAAAATTTCCACTTATTTCTTATTTTTATTTTCCTAAAATTTTCATTGTGTCTTGCAACCTTATCAATAATCTTGACTCTCCGTTATTTACGTTCGTTAGCGGCATTCAAGACTATTGATAAGGCTGCAAGACGCAACGAAAATTTTAGGAAGATAAAAAGAAAAACAAGTGGAAATTTTACCGGTGAGTGTGTTAAATTTTAAGGCACAATAAGAAAATGACTCTCCCCAGACACAACAGAACTAATCAGTAGATATATCTCAATAGAAAAAAATAAATTTTAGTCTTTTTGGCTACGCATACTAAAACACCATGTGTCTCAGAAGGGTTAAAGAACATCATGTAAGCAAAAATAATTATGGTGATAGCAGGTTCAGGTTATACATTCATAGAACAATGCACAATGAAGATGCTGAGAACGACTTCAAAATAAATGTTTTTTTTCTGCATGTTAATAATTTGGATATCATTAGATCAACGTGTGATAATATCTGCCTGTAACTGAATGTGGTTTTGAGTATAAATTGCAAGGTGATGTTTATTTATTTATTTTTTTTTTTTTGATAATTTGATTTGGTCTGTCATGTTTGTCAAAGTTTCAACATGGTCATTTTTATTTATCAAAGGATTAATACATAGATAATCCTAAGTGGCTGAAAACACTATGGGGTTGAGATCAAATCATCCCACAATTCTAATGGAGAGGTTACTGAATACATTGTAGAATGGGCATGCTCTGTTTGTATGAAGTGCTGAGATGAAATTGTCCTGAGGTCAAAGTAGGGAGACTACATGATTTACTGTTTAAAGGATACTTGAATGATTTAAAAGCAGGTTCCCTTCACAAGTTCATTTTTATTGAGTAAAATATATTCATTACCAGCCAGAGTTGGCAGAATATGAAGAAAAGTAAAATATTTTGATATTCTCAAAATAATGTTTGGGATTTTAGATGTATCTGGAATCAAACGGTTCTTAAATTAGTCTTAGTTTGAGGATATTTTAGAAAATGACTTGTCTTTAACCATTTTAATAATTTCTCTGCCTGCTTGGTTGGCCTCTTCACCCCCATCCCCAAATCCATGTGTAATGAACTAAAGCAATACAGGACAGAAGAATGAAATTTATCTATTAATATGGACTTAATTCCTGATCTTTGACAATGTATCACGTTTCCTAAGTTTCAGTGATGTAATTCCAACATGATTGGTTAGTCAGCGCTTTGCATGTTTATTCTAAGATTGAAGCAATATAAACGCTGAAACATTTGATAAAATTACAAGCAAGATATATTTTTCCATTAAATTTTAATTTGGAATGCTTACCTGCAGATGTAAATATTTACTTTTGGACGGATTTAAAGAGGTTTATTAGCACTAATCTTCTTACATTGCAATCTGAAGCTGAGTTTGCCGATACTAGTTGCACATGCCTCTCTTGTGTTTGTCTTCATTATTTAATGCACACATATATGTATTTCTTAAGAGCTATATATCAGCATATATTTACTCCTATTTACATACACATTCTCTCTCTCATGCACACACACACACACACACACACGTATATGTATGTATACTATAGATATACACATGTATATATATGGGTGTGTGTATAATATAAATATATATGTATATATATGGGTGTGTGTATAATATAAATATATATGTATATATATGGGTGTGTGTGTATGATATAAATATATATGTATAAGATATAATATATATGTGTGTCTGTGTGTATACTCACACACAAACATATTATATATGCACAGGTATGCACATAATGATAACTATTAAATTAGTTTTAGCAAGTATACCAAGAAATATAAGTATTTGATTTAATTTTGCATTCTATGAAATACATTTGTGTAGGTATGAAAGCTGTTTACTATTCATTATTTCACCAAATTTTCCAAATTAGCTTTATTTAATGTGTATGTCTATGTATACACACACACACACACACACACACACACACACATATATATATATACACATGCACACACACACACACACACATGTAAATGGTTGTCTCTCAGCCGAAATGAATGTTTCACCTTGGTGTCTCCAGTTCACTATCATGTATATATCATGTATATATGTACATGTATATATGTACATGTATATATGTACATGTATGTGCATGGTGCGTGTGTCTATGTCCACATGTATGTATGAGGGAATGAATTAAATAATGTTGCTACATACTTTCAATTCATTAGCATTTCTTTCTTTTATACTTGCCTTTCTTGTTCACCATCATCATCATTATTAATTTAAGTGATATTTTTTCATCCATCACAAATAATTTGTAGTTGTGTATATTTGATTTGATATGTTTGGGATGTAGAGCAGAGGAGTGTGGGATGTTTTGAGTGAAGTCGAATTTGTTTTCTAAATCTATTGGCTGCGATGAGATTGCTGGTGAGATTGCTATTTGAATAAAATTTTACTGTGTGTTACAATTGTTTTTTTATGACAACTTCAGAGGAGGGGAAAGTCAGTTTGAAATAATGTCTTGGACTTAATAGCTATGATTGCATGATTGTCGATATCTAGACTTGTGTTTCTCAGTCCATCTATTACCATGATGCATACTTGAAAAACAAACAAAAATATTGCTGACACACTTCATACAGAACTTAAAAACTACTGGTGAACTTTGCATGGAAACCTAAAATTAAAAAAAAAAAAGACTTCATTTTTGTATTTGGTTTGCAAGATTCTTGATCTGAAATCACGTGTTGAAACAAATCTTGTTGTGCCTTGGTAGGATCATTATACCAACAACGATAAACACATGCACTGGTTCAATGTCATTTCTCTTTCTTTTTAGTTATCTCTTAGATATCTAACCAACTAATTCATTGTTTAATGTGTTGGTTAAACAATCAATCTGTTGTTTTCTTATTTGTCAAAGTCC
>NC_142945.1:45937936-45992936 GCF_046866305.1 Octopus bimaculoides | reverse complement strand
GAATCCAGGGTGGTGTGAAGTTTCCTTCGAGGCAACTATCCATGTTTTGAAATTATATATATGTGTGTGTGTGTGTGTGTGTGTGTGTGTGTGTGTGTGTTAAGGCCCCAGGGCTATTGTGCTAGACACTTGCTACTTGCCCAAGGTGCTGCACAATGGGATTGAACCAGAAATCATCTGGTTACAAGGTAGACTTCAACACCTCAAAGCCATGCTTGCACCTATATATTGTATATTGTCACTTCTGCTTGTTGTAGTTAATTAGTGCTAGGTGATTGTGTTGATCGATCACTTAAGGCGTCTTTGCTAAACTTGTGTCATGGCATCTTAGCAGAAATCTCAGATTTTAGAAAATCAATTCTTAAAAACAGTAATTATGTTGTTATTCTGTTTACTAATGAAAGTAACAATTGAGTAGTTCTGATAGCATGGGAGATGAACTTACTTTGGTAATGCTGCCACCACCATCTTTATAGCATCACTATCATGATGAGGGCGATGGCGACGATGACAATGACCACCACCACCACCACCATCACTATCACCACCTTCACCACCTCAACTTCCACCACCACCACCATCACCACCTTCATCACTACCTTCATCATCACTCCCACCACTCACTCCCACCATTATGACCACCACCACCACCGCCGCCGCCGCCACCACCACCGCCGCCGCCGCCACCACCAGCATCATTAAGCACTGTATGTTATGAATTGTTTTCTCTTACATCAATGATACCTCATGTGGGTTTGCCACATGTCCAAATCATGTCCAACAAGAAGTCACTATAGCAAGAGTTGGTATATATAAAGGAATATATATATACGTACACGTGTGGGTGTGGTTTAGTGTTTAGGGTAATCGGCTTATGATTGTAAGGTCATGAGTTCAATTCCTGATGGCATGTTGTGCCCTTAAGCAAGACACTTTTTTTTCTTGTTGCTCCAGTCCACTCAGTTGGCAATAATGAGTTGTCCCAGTAATTCAAAAGGCCAGCCTGATCACATTGTGCCACACTGAGGCCAATAGCCAATAAAAAAAGTTCAAGATAAATAGTACGAAAGTTCAACTACCTGCCTCATGACAGCCAATTTAGTAGGTAAAATCCAATTTCATAAACAGGAATACCAAAGCGCACGGGACAAAACAACAGAACATCCAAAGTGTGGCAAAGTAAAATCCATGTTTCACCATTCCGCAGGTAACATCAGTAAAGTCAAACCATAAACATCATTACCAGAGGATTACGAGTATAGGTGGAACACAAACACAGAACACCTATGGCCATTTCGGGGGTATATCACCGTATTTAAGGCACAATAGAGCACAAATTGGTGATAACCCCTTCTTCAGGGTAAAAAAAAGACACACAGACATCAACGAAGTCACCATTTCTCTTTATTATAGGCACAAAGGCCTCGTTTACAAAGAAGGGGGACATTACAAGGACAGACAACACAAAACGTGGGGTACATAGATCGAATTATGAGATGAAATGAGTAAATTACAATATGATGATGGAATGGCTTACGAGTCCCCCAAAGCTCGCAGTTTCATTTCACAGTTTTCTTATACAGTTCTTATTCATTTTTCTTTTTCTTTTTATGATTCTTTCGTTGTTATGTATGGTTTCAGCTCCTCCACCGTTACGACGCTTGGCAAAGTGTTGTAGCCCACATATAACCCGCTTAGTTGGAAATTAAATCTGTTCATTTCTCGCAGCTTCTTCGCCATCCATTCCTCCACCACTATTGCTTTTGTTTCATCATCAAACGTTCCGGGTTCTAATTTCAGTCGCACCAATCCTTTTATCTTCGGTACCGTTTTTTCCGTTTCTACACCCTTACTGTAGAAAAGTATTGTTCTAATATTTTTAAAATCTACCTTTCCGATTATCCTTCTTTCTGCCTTCGCCTTTTCCTTCTGTTCCTTCAACACAGTCCACCAGTTTAGCCACCTCTCGTGTCTTGTCAACTGTTTTTCCTGCTTTGTATCTTGGGTTTCAATCTTAGTTACGTTCTATTCCTCGCTATAATTTCCATCTTTCTTAGTTACGTTCTGTTCCTCGCTATAATTTCCATCTTCCGTCATCTCTTTTTTCTTCCCCTTTTCTTTCTTTTTGGGGACTTTGGCGGCGATTCAGTCCGCATACGCTTTTTTTCCACCTGCTCCTCAGTCTCTTCCTGCTTTTCTTCTACCTCTTCTTGTTCTGTCAGCACCATTTCCTCCTCACAAACCTCTGTTTCTTTTACTTCGTCTTCTTCTACGGTTATTTCTCTGCGAGGACACACTGCTTGCATGTGTCCTCTACTTCTGCATTTGTAGCATACTGGTTGCCTTCCCTCCACCACGATCCGTAAACTACAGTATTTGTAACAGGTCTACAATTAAGTGTTCCTACTCTGGAATGCCAAATTTAGCATCCATTATTGCCTCTTTAAATAGGAATAAAATAAATAAGTTAAAGCTATGCGAATGTCCGCCTCAGGGAAACCCTGTTTCTAATAAAACCAACTGTAAACCACACGACGATGGTGGAACGGGCTCTTCATTCCCCCGAGTTATGCCTAAATCTGGGAATGAGATAAGTGGAATGGTTGATAAGAATAAATTTCTGAGGGCGGTTAATAATGTTAGAAATGACATTAAGGGTGGCCGTAAAAAATTATGTAATTGTAGGGACCCTTCTTTATGTCCTCTCGGCGGACTTTGTCCACAAACGTGGTGTATAAATGTGTAGTTAGAGACGAGGACAAACAAAATAAGTTTTATATTGGAAGTTCAGTGAATTTTAAAGCCAGGTATAGGGCGCACATGAGTTCCTTTTCTAATGAGAAATATTATAATTCCACAACACTCGCCTCTTACCTGCATGACCTCAAGAGGAGGAATAAGAAGTACTATCTTGAATGGTCAATCTTATCTAGAACCCCCCCCCCCCCAATTTAGGGCTAATATTAGCAAGTGCTTATGCATTAGGGAATCCCTTTCCATTCTTAGGTCTTTTGGGCCGAAAACCTTGAATAAGTTTATCGAGGTAATCCCTTTTTGCAATCATAAATTTTCCTTCACCTTCCTAAAACTATATAAAAACAGAAATAAGAACAAAAATAATAGTATTAGTAGTGGTAATAATGGTAGTAATGATGATAGTAATGGTAATGATAGAAATAAAAATTAAAATAAAAAGACAAAAATATTGATATTAAAATAATAATAAAAATATGGATACAATGGTAGTATTTATTTTTCATCATGGCTTACGTTGGATTTGAAACCTAATAGTCTTTAGTTACCAAACCTGCCTGACTATTCTAAAGGGTATACTAAAAATTAGATTTTTTTTTTTTTTTGGTCTAGTCCATATTATTTATTTAAGCTTGCTCTCTTAATTATAATTTTTCTTTTGACTGGTAACTTCGCTGATGTCTGTGTGTCTCTTTTTTTACCCTGAAGAAGGGGTTATCGCTAATTAGTGCTCTATTGTGCCCTAAATACGGTGATATACCCCCCGAAATGGCCATAGGTGTTCTGTGTTTGTATTCCACCTATACTCGTAATCCTCTGGTAATGATGTTTATGGTTTGACTTTACTGATGTTACCTGCGGAATGGTGAAACATGGATTTTACTTTGCCACACTTTGGATGTTCTGTTGTTTTGTCCCGTGCGCTTCGGTATTCCTGTTTATCAAATTGGATTTTACCTACTAAATTTGCTGTCATGAGGGAGGTAGTTGAACCTTCGTACTATTTATCTTGAACTTCTTTTATTGGCCTCAGCGAATGAACTGTTGTGCTACGTCTCCCTATGTATTATTTTTTTTCTCTATATTTTTTCTATATATATATATTTTTTTTTTATTCTACTGTATTTGTACCGGTCTCTAATATTTTTAATCAACTTTTAATCGCTGTTTATTTATTTATTTATATTATTCTATTGTATTTTTATTCTTATGTATAAAAATTTTGACCTCCCTTTACTAATTTGGTTTTGTGGTCTATTTTGTACTTCTTATGTGTTCATTGGTGGGCTACGGCTTTTTGAGTCGATGACCTAACGGTTTTATTCTGCAATTAACTTTGTACCTATGTCTCAACTAGTTTGAGCACTTCTTTTACAGCCTTGTATAAATTCCTGGTTTTCTAATACAAAACTGTTAATAATGAATAATTATATAAAGGACCCCTACGGTCATAAATGACCATAGGCAGACCAAGATAGTTTCGTGGAATGTGACCAAATGAGGTTTATTTTTAAACATAGTACCCCTTGCAGCCCACACACTTCTTCCGTTGGTGGAGAAACTTTCATCGTGTTGGTCAAAAAAGTCATCAATAACTGATATGGCATCATCTTTATTGCTGTACCGGTTCCTAGCCAAGTGTTTTCTTTTTTCATGTCAGGGTTAAGGTTAGGGTTACAATGATAGGGAACAATGATAGTTAGATGAAGCCAAATCAGGAGAATTGGGGAGGGTGATCAAACAGTTCAAAGCCACAGTCAATGAAAATGAAGCTCAAAGGTCACTGTTTTAACACCATTGTGAAGATTCAGAGAAAATTATAGAATATCCTTGACTCACTTATGGAAAATGACTTCTAGACTGGATTCCATAAGTGACAGGAATGCTGGGATCGGTGTATTGCTGCGCAAGGTGACTGATTTAAAGATGTGTTAAAACTTAGGTAAATAATATTTCGTATGTGTATTTCGTGTGCAAGAATCTTGATGTGGATACGTGTGTTGAAAGAAATACAATTAAACCTTGGGAGAGGCATTATGGCGGTAATAAACACACGCACTGGTTCAGTCCTTTATTAATTTATATAGTTTTTTGTTAAATTATTTCATTGCACTCTTGCAATCTCTTCAGTAACTTGTCTCTCCACTTCCATTTATTTTGAATGTATGATTTGGCGTTTCGAAACTGTTCGGTATGAGCATGTGAGTGTGTGCACGCACTTATGTGTTCGTGCTTATATGTAAGTATGTGCGTCCTTATGTGTGTTTGTAACAATTTCGTTTATATCAGATCAGACTTTGGACTTGGTTTTATTTATTTAAAAAAATTTTTTTTTTAAATTTATTTATTTACGTTCACATTCCGCATCATAAGTGTGAACAACACATGCAACCATGGGCAATTGTAAGGCTCTCATCTACGTGTATTTGGTGTTCAAAATTGGTCGCGTTTCAGTTATGAGGACCGACTCCTGTATTTGTCGCAACGATGCGTCACCGGGGTGTCTAGACAGGATTTCTATGCTAATTCGGTCCAGTACACCACCATGTTGTTCTTTGGCATGCTGGTAGAGCACCGAGGTTTGTTTTTGATTATTATAGTCCCTCCAATGGTCGTTTACACGCTCAGCCAAACTTCTTGCCGTTTCACCTATGTATGTCGTGTTTGTTTTTACACTCACCATCCATACAGCTTATTTTGTAGACCACATTTCTGGCTTTGCAGTTGGTACCAGGACTATATTTGCACACAATGCAATTCTCTTCAACACACTTTGTCCTTCTGAAGGGATATGTTTTACATATTATTGATCTAATGGATCTCCCTGATTTTTCTATAACATTTATCCTCAACTTAGTACTTTTGAGGATTTTTCGAAATCTGCGGGCTAGTTCTCCGTGTGGTGTGGCGTCTATAAACATTACTCCCTAGAACTTGTCGGTATTGTACCACGTGCTCTTTCTGTTTGTTTTGTCACTAATTCTTTGTAGTCTATTCCACTGTTTGTTACGGTATCTAGGTTGTGTTCCATCTGTATCTTTGACAACAATCTCCTCAAATTTCTTGCTAGCTCCTCTGTATACACGGATTCTATCTTTCTGGCTGTATCCCGAAAACTGCATGCGATGCATGAAGTCTTGTATATGTCTTTGCCTCTCCCATGGACTGCACAGGGGGGATATGTTTTTCATTATTCTAACTAAATCGGCTATTAATATATTGATTTTCACACTGTGTGATAGAGCCGAATTCTTATGGATAACATACTTTGAAGATATAGGTTTCATATAATGTGAGTGGAGGATTTGAACTTTGTCATTAATTGTTTCTAGCCAAAGTTCTGTGTCAAGTACTGGGAGTCTCATCTTTAGGTGTCTTGTTGGGTAATCTATTGTTACCTTGATGCTCTGGTGTATTGCATTCGCTATATTCTGGATGTTTTCCATCACGATCTTCTCGTTCTCTTCAGTCTGAATGTTTGATGGTGTTTTGACTACGATGTTAATGTCATCCACATACCTCCCGTATAGTTTGATTGTTATTGAGTGTTCTTCGAGAGTTGTTTTCAGCTTTTTGTCCCACCAGGTCATGAATAGGCTTGCCACGTCTCCGGCCACACTGACACCAATAGCCGCTACCTGGACCTGCATGTATAGTTTTACATTGAATTTAACTATATGGTTCTGCAGGGTGGTCTTCAGACTTGCACCTACAGCATGTGCAACCATTTTTCGTGTTTGGATATTATCCTCTGGGTCGTGGGTGGGTGTATTCCATCCATTCCAACGCTCTTTATATATCTTAATATATAAAGCTGAAGTTGTGTGAAGCCTTTTTAAAAGTTTATAGAAATCCACATTTTCCACTTTTTCGTAAAATTTTTTACATCAATGGAATTTTATCAATCTGAACTTTCCAGTGCAGTAATTAGATTTTTAAAATTCCGTTTACTTTGTGTGATTTAAGGGAGATTTGGCTGTTGTTTCTAGCAACTTTTATATTTCTTCCCTTCTATCTGGAACAGCGTTCTTACACACGCGCTCAACAGAGAGAGAAAGTGATACATACAACGTCATAGATTAAACTTTCTTCTCAGTATTCTTTACTTATTTTTCATAACATCGATACGTAAAAACACACACAACCACACATAGGTAATCTGTGACAACAACATACACATTGCTCCCGTTCTCTATCTCCTCCTCTTCCTCTCTCGCTCTCCCAAACGCATACACGTGCAAGTAAACACAATCATTCACGTTCGTCAATGTGGCATAACTACAGAGTTGTACCCACCAACTTTGGAAGGTCATAACTTTCAGAAAAATGAATATTTTTTTATGAAATTTTCTATGCATATATTATTTATGTAGATTCCGAATATACAAAAATTTTTGGTGAAAGTGTTTTGGGAGGGGGGGTGGTAGACAATTTTCGGAAATTCCACTTAAATTCCTCTTAACTTCCAGGAAAATGAATATTTTTTCGTGAAATTTTCTACAAAAATACCTTGATGTATGTACAGTTACGGTTAGGATTAGTGTTACGGTTTTAGGGTCAGGGTTAGGGGTTAGGATTAGTGTTACAGTTACGGTTTTAGGGTTAGGGTTTTAGGGTAAGGGGTAGGGTTGAGGGTTAATGTTAGTGTTAGTATTAGGATTAGGTTTAGGATTTGGGTTGGGTAATCGTGCGGGTGTTAATCTGAAAAATTACAGATATGTGAAAAGTACCGACCCTGCCATCTATTATAACTTTTGTTGTTCTGTTTAATATATACATACATTATGCCTCCAAAGAAGAGAGTTTGCTGGGGAAAGAAAGCAACCGGTTTAAATTGATAGCAACAGACTGTAGCAATTCACCATATTCCAGAAGCAACTTTGAACATAATGCAAAATGGTGCATCAACATCTACTGCCCAATCTGATAGAATTCTGGCAGAACTGTGCAGCAACAGATCACCAGCAATTGCTTCATCACAAATTGCCGTCCTAGCTCCTGCGAAAAGGGATTACCCTGCTATGTATAATCAGGGCAACGCAAAAAGTTGTTTTGCACAAGCATTTCTATAGCCAATTAGACGGATGAAATTTACGTACGCTTAATAATGTTACGCAAAACAGCCTTCAGACTTTCCCTATTAATTTCATCGTCTTTTGAATTATGAACATATTTACATCATAAGGGTTTTTTCGTTGTAAGGCATTCTTTTTTAGTTGATTTTCACCTAGCAAGACTTATCGTAGATGGCGTAATAAGTCACACCCGGACAAGGTCGGGTTATACTGCTAGTTTTTTATTAAAAATAACTTGTCCAGGAACCTTTTGATACCACCTTGTACATTACCAAGCCTGTAATACTGTTTACTGATAACAGTTGAGCCAGTCACCCATTGATGGATAATTTTGGTTATAAAAATAGCGAAGCATTTGTTATTTGACTCTGTTTCATATATACATATACTTGTATGCTTTCAGATGCGTGCATTCCATAGAGGAAAATTAAAAAAACTCTTATAAGTCTTTCAAACCTATGAGGAAATTTTGTTCTGAAATTTTCACCTTTTAATTATTTTATATGTCAAATTTGAATACAGTTACAAATCATTGCTTTTGAACATGAGCTGAAGCATTGGATCCAGCTAATCTATTCTCATACCGAATATAAAATGAGAAATGTTTAGCATGAAAAGTCCTTTATTTTATTCTTGTCCCAATTCAAATATTGTTTATATTTCTTTTCTTTCCACATCCACGTATAAAGTCATTGCTAAAAGGATTACTTTTTTTCCCCAAACTTCCAAAGCTGTGTAAACACTGTTAAATGTTAACTTGCATGACATGGAGATAAAAGTATTCTATGGTTGTGTGTGTGTGTGTGTGTGTGTGTGTTTTATTCTGAAAATTAACAAGTATAAAAAGAATAAAGATCAAATGCTATTTTACTGGTTTTCTTTGAGCCTTTAAAATGTTTTTGGTCCAATAACTGGTGCTTTGTTATTGACTCTGTGGCTATAGTAATGAACATTTGATGTAAAATGAATGGTTGTCAAACAGTCATCTAATCCGTGCAAACATGCAAAAACTACCCCAAAGTGGGATGGAGGTAATCGCTGAAATAATTATGGCGTATGAAGATTTCAGTTGTTCCAAAGTGAAAGATATTTGTCTTCCTTTTAAACCTCCCTACTCATAAAAATCTTCACATCTTATTCTGTACTTTTGAAATATTTTTCATGTAATCTTCAGAGAATTGGAACTTTCAGCATTAACTGAAATATCTATTTAGATTAACGGACAGATATTTCATTGCTTCTATCAATGGAAAAGGAAACTTTTGTTAGAGAGTATTTAATATTTCATTATATTTCATCATTAAATATTGATCATCCTCCTTTTAGTTGTAGATGCTATGTCCCCAGGAAATGAACTGTAGGTTTCTGTAAGAACCTTGAGGTTTGTCTTCAGTAACATAATTTATCTACAAGTGGGGTTTTTTTTTCTCTGGGCAAGGGCCAGGGCCTTTTTATGAGAGTGGTATAAATAAGTAAGGAAACAGGTATGCTGGCAGGAAGATTTTATAGAAATGTATTTCTAGGAAATAAGAATTAGCCATACTGTTAAGTTTGCAATTAAAGAAATGAGAGACAGTTGAGTGACATGAGGGATCCAGCATATGGGCTCCATGGTTTAGCCCTTTATTATCTTTATTATTTAACCCAGCCTTACCCTGCTCAAATAGTTGTTTTATGTCCAAGCCAGCCACATCTAGCCTCTACCTCCCCAACAATGTCATCAGCATCATCATCATCATCATCGTTTAACACAGCATTGACACAGGTGCTTTTTAAGTGGCACTGGCACCTGAAAAGACAAGACATTCTAAAAATATACAATCACATCATTGAAATCTCAAAGCTACAAGACAATTCATGATTAATTCGAAATCATGAGAATGAATAAGCATTCCATTTGACAGTGTATGTGCCCCTGAAACTCAGCCATTAATATATTTACATAGTTATAGTTCAAACAATGCCTTGGTCAAAACACATTAGATTGACTTAATCATAATAGCGCACTTCTCCGGGCTCTTTGATTATTTTCTCTATTTGAAAAGGAGAATTTTTCCCGAAATATTATAGGATCATGAAATAACCTACATAAGATAATATATTTTCTCTTTGTATTAACATAAGTACATATTTTGATTAATTGCTCATCCATATTGCTCACAGGTTTTTCAAACATTTATTTCGTATACACATACATATTGCAATGCCTCAAGCAAAAACAACACTGTTTTGTATGTGTAATTTGCATTTGTGTTTTCTTTTCTCCAATTGCTTTTGTACTTATTTCTCAGTCAGTTCTCTTGTTTTATGATGTGATGTAGAAAGAGATTCTTATTAACTTATTAACGAATTTATGCCAAGTTAACCAAATACCTTCATTTTTTTGTTGGTTAGTTAAAATGCAGTGAATAAAGCTCTAATCTTTAGATTTGAAACAAAATCAGTCCTTCTAATATTTATATTTTTAAAAAGAATATCTTCCACCTACACACAACTTTTGAAATGATGCAATATTTATAGAATTTGGACATCCTTCTTTTGAATATATCAAATGTTAACGAAAACTTTGTTTTGTGGTATGTTTTGTCTTGATGATAATTTATTTTCACTTGGTATTATCTAAAAATACAATAAGTTTTAAAGCATAAATGTTTGCATTGTCTATAGGATTTCATGGTTATTATGTCTAAAATGTCTTCTGTCTTGTTTACCTCATTCATTTATTGTTCTGAAACATAAATACACATAAATAAACTCAAAAGCCACCCCCTCCCATGCATATGTATGTCTGTGTATGCATGCATATATACATATGTGTTTATGTATGCATCTGTATGCATACATGTCTGTGTGTGTATGTTTGTGTGTGTATATATATATATAGAGTTATTAATATTTCTAAGTCTCTCTAAAGGAGACTACGGCAGCGGTACTGGAAATTAATAGTTATCGCCAAGCCAACATGGCAGTCCCAAAATTAGGACGAAAGCTGCCGTGAATTAGCTCCAAGAAGCCATCGCCTCTAGCTAGCTATGTGACACACGAAACCTGTGTATATATATATATATATATATATATATATAAATGTTTTTATATGTATGTGTACACATACACACATATATATTTACTGTATTTACTTGTGTAACTGCCTTTATGAATAACCACATGCTTATGTATTGAGAATCTCATGTTATTATATTTCATGACCTTCCAATAAAACCAATTTACTCAGTGCAATGATTTTGATGTTTCAAAGCATGGTATCTATTTTGAAGAATTCTGAGATAAACCATCATTATTATTTCATGGTAAATTTCTTCCAACTGTTTGTCTTGTCTTTCTTATTTCCTGAATAGTTTAACCAGGAAACTCTCTTTCAGCAGACTTCTCAAGCAACAGTATACGTATATTTACCAACTTCCATCTGCTGAATTTAGAATGTCTTACTTTATATTCTCACCAAGATTTTACAGTGGCATTTATTTAGTTTCTTATTATTATTTTGACTACTTTCCCATGCAGTGTTTCAATTCAATCAGTTACGCTTCTAAATTGAAGCCGCTCAGTAAATATACTGGACATGGCTTAGCAAATACGTTTGAAATGTAGTTTCCTATTCTCTAGCATTCTAACTAACAATGACAGAAAACAGTGTGATGAGATTTAAGAGGGATTATAATGTTTAAAGCTGGTAAGTCATTTAATATTACTATTGTAGCATAAGTTTAACATTATCTGTCCAGCTATTACAGTGATATCAATTTCTGTCTATTAATCCTGATTCTGGAGCCAATAGCCAAACATGTCACTTCCTTCTTTATAATATAAAGAAGCGATATATAAATATAAGAATATCGTATCAGATTTTATAACCTAGAACTGTGCTGCATAGAAAATTGGATGTTGGCAGTGAAATCAAATCAGCAATTCAGGCTGAGTTAAAAGCCTTATCTCTGTTGGCAAAATCTGGATAATTATTGGCAATATGTTTATACTTAAGTTGTCTTAATCATCATGGGTTATCAAAATAACTTGTCATGATACTGTATCTAGCAACACAGAAAACAATAATATTTCTTTGACAAAGCTAATATTCTTACATTAAAAGAAAATGTTTAACTCTGTGAAATTCTTGGCATGTTTTGATCTAAATTAGTTTGACTTGTAGAATTTAAATTTCTTTGAATATGAGGTGGTTATCAAAAAGTTCCTGGACTAGTTATTTTTAATACAATAGAATTATTTACCTGAGTTTTAACATCATCTCTTTTGAAATAGTCACCTTGCGCAGCAATACACTGGTACCTGCAGTCCTACTGCTTTTGGAATTCATCCTGGAAGTTGTTTGCCATAAGTGAGATGAGGACCTTCTGTGATTCACTCTTGATCTCAACAACAGTGTTAAAATGGTGACCTTTGAGCTGCATTTTTATCATGGGGAAGAGATGGAAGTCTGCAAGTGCCAAATCTGGTAAATAGTGCAGAAGTGATACCATGTTGTTTTTGGCAAGAAACTCATGAGTGAGAAGAACTTGCTGCCCCTCTCTCACAACACTCTGCCTCCATCTCACGATGCTGCCCCCTGTCATGCAACGCAGCTCCTGTCTCATAGCACTGTGTCTATCTCAACTATGCTGTTGATTCAACACTATCATAGCAACAACTTCTACACCTATGTAGCACTGTTTCAAATCTCAACAAACAAGCTTAGCGTTTAAACCAGTCATATCATGGCCAAATATTCTGTTTTATATTCATACTGACCAGATCTGGCCTCTCATACTTACCCTATAATGTCATTCTAAAAATAAACAGTTGCTTGATCAAAATCTTGAAGCCATGCAATTCTGCATGATTAATTCAAAACAATATGAATAAATAAGCATTACATTTGACAGAGTAATCTGAATGCTAAAGGGTTAATATATTCTTTAAGCCCTTTACTATTCAGTGACTGCAAACAAGTCGATGGGAGAACAATCTCCTCCTGGCTAAGATACCAGACGTTGTGAGATAGTTTCTTCCTATTGTCAAGTTTGATTAACAGAAAAACTTGGAGTTAAGTTTTTCATATTGATAGTTTTCAGTTTGGGAAATAATTCATGCGTGTGTGTATGTATGTGTGTGTGTTAAATCTCTTGGTGTTCTATATAGTAAATAAATATATTATAAATCTGTGGCCAGAACTTCTAAACCTGATAATTAAAGTACAAAAAAATTCATGCAGATGTGATATGATCATTAGACCACGAAACATTGTTTGTGGCTAGATAAAATGTATTGGATGGCAGCATGTGGTGGTGACGGTAGTGGTGGTGGGGGCTTTTGGTGTGTAGATCAAAAAAACAGGTTCAAAACGAACCACTGGGGTAAGGGTAATATTAATCAATGCTTTATGGATGTTATAGAGTTTTGAGTAGATTAGACAGGAAATCAAAGCATTGTCTGCACAACAGGTGTGCTGCATGCACAGCTACTGAATAACGCTGTTACTTTTGTCTAGTTTGTGTTGTTTAGCCACAGGTATATCTTCATCAGACCTATAGTAGGATAAATAGTTGACTGTTATTTATAACAGATCAAGTAACCATTTAAAAGCTCATTATTCTGAGGTGAACCTCATGCACAAACACGTGCATGCGCACACACATGCATATATGTATACACATACACACACACATAAACATGTGTATATACATACATAAACATAACACATACATATATGTGTATTTACTTACACATACATGTGTATATACACACGCACATATGTGTATACACACACACACACATATACATATGTGTATATATATATATATATACACACACACATATACATATATGTGTATATACACATAAACATGCGTACACACACACATACACACACACATACACACACACATGCACACACACATATACATATCATCATCATCATTTAATGTCCACCTTCTATGCTGGCATGGGTTGGATGGTTTGACATGCCGGTAAACGAGAACACTGCACCAGCCTCCATCCTGATTTGGCAATGGTTTCTATGGCTTGATGGTGGTGGTGGTGGTGGTGGTAGTTGTATTGATGACGGTGGTAGTAGTAGTCGTAGTGGTGGTGGTGGTAGTAGTAGTCGTAGTGGTGGTGGTGGTAGTCGTGGTGGTGGTGGTGGTGGTGGTAGTAGTAGTTGTGGTGGTGGCAGTAGTAGTTGTATTGATGATGGTAGTCGTAGTAGTAGTCGTAGTGGTGGTGGCAGTAGTAGTAGTTGTATTGATGACGGTAGTAGTAGTCGTAGTGGTGGTGGCAGTAGTAGTAGTAGTTGTGGTGGTGGCAGTAGTAGTAGTAGTGGTGGTGGTAGTAGTAGTGGCACTAATTATAAACAGCCTACTATAGAGAGACTACATGACTTGATGAGCTGTAAGTTAATCCGTTAACAAGTTAATCCCAAAGCAATTGTCCGAAGCAGATAAAGCTAATATCTGTTAAATCATCTATATTGAAAGGAAGTGTGTAAAAGTAAATTAAAAAAAAAAAAAAAATTCTGATCATTTCGTCCAACCCATACCAGCATGGAATATGAAATGATGATGCTTAGCATTGTGAAAAAGGAAGATAAAATTGCTTTCATGCCGTTATTGTGTTTATATATTTTCATCATAACACTTGTTTCATTATTGCATTGTTATTATTATTATTACTGAGAATATAAAATTTAAAAAAATATTATATGATTGTTGTCTTTTATTATCGAGAAGTAAGGGAAACCATTTTCTGTCAAATAATAACTAATAATTCTCTTAAAATAGTATTTCATTTAATAAAATACAGTTTGCAATATAATTCCAACAGTGTTTGTATAGATTTGAGAATTCCCTTTGTTGTATCAAGTTTGAACTTTTCAGAATATTTAAAACCATTCTCTTCTCCAGATTGTGGAGCTTAAGATTTTTATGGTTTGGAAATGAGAATCTGGGTAGACACTGATATGGAAACTATATAAATGGAAGTAAAAACATTGTTACAAATATACCTCTTCCCTCCAGCGAGGTAACCATGTATTGCCTTTACAACAGTACACCTCTTTCTGCCCCACTTATTAACTCTGTCTATCTGTCTGTCTCTTTCTGGCTGGGTAACCATGTACTTCCTCTACAGCAAGACATCTGCTTCTGTCTCTCTGTCACACTGTAACCTTTCATCATCTGACACAAAATCACCCCCTCCAATATTCCTTCCTCCTCTCAAAATTCATTGTCTTGCACAGTTACTTGGTGACTCTGCCAGTGCTGGTGCCACTTAAAAAGCATCTAGTCCACACTGTAAACTACTGGTTGGCATTTGGAAGGGCATCTAGCTGTAAAAACCATGCCAAAACTGACCTCACTTGTGCTGGTGCCATGTAAAAAGCACTCAGTCCACTCTGCAGAGTGGTTGGTATTAGGAAGGACATCCAGCTGTAAAAAGCCTGCCCAAACGGATAAAGAAGCATGATTAAGGCTTCTGCCTGGCCGGCTCCTGTGAATCTATCCAACCCATGCCAGCATGGAAGGAGGATGTTAAACAATGAAGATGATGATTCTACTAACAAGGGAACTTGGCAGTACATTTGATCAGTGGTTCTCAACCAGAGTCCATATGACCCTTAGGGATGAAAGGCAAAGTCGAGCTCGGCAGAATTTGAACTCAGAATGTAAAGACAGACGAAATATAGCTAAGCATTTCACCTGGCATGCTAACGTTTCTGCCAGCTTAACAACTTAGTCTCAAACAATATTGAAATCTACCTGTATTGACAAAACATTCATCACTCTGCTAACAACACATCAACCTGTAACTATTTTCACTTAAATTACAAATATTTACCCTTTTGTTACTGTATTTCTATTGACATACAGATGAGGGCATGTGACTTAGTGGTTAAGGGTATTCAGCTCACAATCCTAAGTTGTGAGTTCAATTCCTGGTGGTGAGTTGTGTGCTCAGGCAAGACACTTTATTTCATATTGCCCCCGTCTGCTCAGCTAGCATAAATGAGTTGCGCATGTAATTCAAAAGGCCAGCCTCTTCACATTCTCTGCCATACTGAATCTCCCTGAGAACTACATAAAGTTGTGCCATCACTGGTGCCAAGCTGTATCAGCCTTTGCCTTTCCCTTGGATAACATTGGTGGCATATAGGTGGGGGGTGGGGGCTGGTATGCATGAGCGACTGCTGGGCTTCCATAAACAACCTTGCTTGGATTTGTTCTTTGGAGATTAACATTCTAGGTGCAATCCCATGGTTGTTCATGACCGAAGGGGGACTTTACCCTTTTTTTTTTAATGGTTAAATAATATTATTAGGAATGTTTAAATATTTTGTGTATTGTAGAAAATATTGCACATAAATTTCAATAACAAAATTCCAACATATGGACCCCAGTTGAGAACCAATGGGTTAAACATCTGAAAACTGTTGAAGTTTCAATCAATAGCCCATTCATTTCTCTCTGTCCCTGTATCTCTCTCTCTCTCTCTCTCTCTCTTTCTCTCTCTCTCTCTCTCCCTCCTTAAGTTTTAGTTCCAATCACTATCTTTGAACAATTCTAGCAACAGTTTTAATTTCTTAAAGATACTCTCTCTTGACATGAAAAGATGTGAAACAAAATTGTGATTATTACTTCTGTCACATCAATCTTTTGTCTTCCACTTATTGTCCTGGACCACCATACGTCAAATTGTATTTGTCATTACCATCTCCCCCTCTCTCTCTCTCTCTTTCATAGTAGCCATAGAATAGATGTTGCAATTGTCTATTTTCTGTCAGTTCCACTACAGTAGACTTAATGACATTAAGTATGAATGCTATATACCTGTTTCCAATTGGTGTCTCACTCATTTCATATTAGTTTTACTCCATTAACATATTCAATATTTTCATCAATTTTCTTTACAGTCATTAGTTTCCACAGTTGTTCCAGTAATTATGATTTCTGTTCTTAATTTCCAAATCTTATGATCACCACCCATGAAGTAGTTGATATTAACTCAGGAATATTTTATTATCTACTTGTGATTTATCACATTTCAATTAACAATAATCTTGGGCAGTGGCAGTACCTGGTATACCTTGTCAACATTTGCTATTTTACTGCCTACGTCTGATTGCTATAGTACAGACCCCCCCCACCCAGTAATTAAATGATAAGACTGTCCATGTAATTAAATTATATATTTAGATGTGGCTGTGTGGTAAAAAGCTTGCTTCCCAGTCACATGGTTCAAGATTCAGTCCCACTGCATAACAACCTTGGGCAAGTGTTTTCTACTATCGCCTTGTGCTAATCAAAGCCCTGTGAGTGGATTTGGTAGATGGAAACTGAAAGAAGCCCATCGTATATATGTGTGTGTGTGTGTGAGTGCCTTTGCGTCTGTTTGTCCCCCTCCCCCCCAACCACCATTTGCATCCCTGTAACTTGGTTGTTTTGCAAAAGAGACCAGGCTTAAGACATAAGTATTGGGTCATTTCATGCAGCGTAAAATTCATGCAGCGTAAAATTCATGGCTGCATGACTGATACAAGTAAAAGGTAAAAGATATATATATATATATATATAAAAATTAAAGGAAGAGGGAAACTAAATCAAGGCAGGACAAGCTTATCAGTTCATTTAAATTATTTTAATGGTGAATCGAAGTAAATAATAGTGTCTTACAGCTGTTTCTGTGTTGCGATACCTTAGAAACAGCTGTAAGACTATTATTCACTTTTGCTCACTTTCATTCACCATTAAAATAATTTAAATGAACTGATAAGCTTGTCCTGCCTTGATTTTGTTTCCCCTCTTCCTTTAATTTATACCTGCTGACTCGAAAGTAGGCTATGGATACCCAACTCCAGCCCCTGTTGTGAAGTTGAATCTTAGTAGCTTATCAATTAGATCACTAGTGGCCTAAACTCTTCCTATTCTATATATATATATATATATTGAAATTTGGAAGCCAAGATGCCACATAAAAAGCATTGGTGTGCTGGTGCCATGAAAAAAGCGCTGGTGCTGGTGGGTACCACATAAAAAGCACTGGTGATAATGTCACACAAAAAGAACCCAGTACACTCTGTAAAGTGGTTGGTGTTAGGAACGATATTCCACCATAGAAACCAATCCAAAACAGAATATGGAACCTGGTGCATCGCCTGGCCTTGCCAGTTCCTGTCAAGCTGTCCAACTCATACCAGCATAGAAAACAGACGTTAAATGTTAATGATGATGATGATTAAACAATATAACAGCTTTAAACTAAAGGTCTGTGTTTCATTAAAAGTTTTTCAAACAACAAATTTGAGATAAAAAAGCAACTTTCCATGTATAACAAACTGAGTCTGTTATAGATGGAAATGGAGATGACCTTTGAATATAGAGGTTCCAACACTGATGGACATTCAAATGGCAGCAGATATCATCACAGACCAGATCTTGTCTGTTGTAAACCATGGGGTATGATAGAGAATTTGTGAGAGGTTACTGGCTCTAATGACTAAGACTAAACTGGATAAGAATAATTAATACAGTAAGTGCTGCAAGAAAAGAAGAGAAAGAAACGGTTTAAGAACGTATTGTGTAAGAGATCTTTGTTAATGTTGGAATAGATGAGAAGGTAGTAAACTGCCAGAGTTGTTATCATGCTGGGCAAAATGCTTAGTGGTATGTTGTCTATCCTGTCTTTCTGAGATTAAATTCTACTGGGGGTTGGTTTTGTCTTTTGTCCCTTTGTGGAGGTCAATAAAATAAGTGCCAGTTGAGAAGTGGGGTCGATGTAAATTGACTTACCCATTCTCCTGAAATTGCTGGCCTTGTGCCAAAATTTGAAACCAATATTAGAATAGATAAGGCGGTGAGCTGGCAGAATTGTTAGTATGCCTGGCAAAATGCTTGTCCGTCTTTATGTTCTGAGTTCCAATTCCGCTGAGGTTGACTTTGCCTTTCATCCTTTCGGGGTTGATAAAATTAATTCCAATTGAGCACTGGGGTTGATGTATCCAACTTACTCTCTCCACCAGAATTGCTGGCCTTGTGTCAAAATTTGAAACCAATATTAGAATAGAGAAGGCGGTGAGCTGGCAGAATTGTTAGCATGCCTGGCAAAATGCTTAGTGGCATTCCATCTATTCTAAATTTCTGTGTTCAAATTCCGCCGGGGTCGACTTTGCCTTTCATCCTCTTGGGATTCATAAAATAAGTACCAGTTGAGCACGACGGTCAATGTAATCGACTTACCCCTTCCACTGGAATTACTAGTCTTGTGCCAAAATTTAAAGCTTTATATTGGAATAGATGAGAAGGAAATGAGCTTGAAGAATTGTTAGCACAATGGCATCTTTACACTCTGTACTAAAATTATCAGAGTTGATAAAATAAATACCAGTTGTTCATTGGGGTTGGTGTAATTGACTTGTCCCCTTCCTTGAAATTACTGGTCTTCTGCCAAACTTTGAAACCTGTATTAGAATAAATGAGAAAAATAAAGTACAAATTGTTGACTCACTCTATGAAATGCTAAACTGTTATTGTCAATTAAAATTGCCAAATTTTAATTGTCCAAATATAGCTAATCAACTAGAATAACTGTAGTGTTTGTACTTTCCCACATCCCCATTAAAATTCAGAATTCCTAGAAACAATATTGATTTCAAATTTTGGCACAAATCCAGCATTTTTTTTTTTTTTTTTTGCCGGGGTTTAAATTGATTAAATTACCCCCAGTGCTCAACTGGTACTTATATTATAGACCCTGAAAGGATAAAAGATGGTCTCGGCAGCATTTGAACTCAGAACGTAAAGATGCACAAAATGCTTCTGAACATTCTGCCCCATAGAAACAATATTAAATGTTATCATTATGCAATATAATCCATACATTTTAAAAATTCAATTTAGTATTCATTCGAATTTGCTGCTAGAATTAGAGCAAATGAAATTGTATGTTATGTACTAATGACATGTTTGAATTAGCTAAAAGTTCATTATGAACCAGTTTTATTTAAAAACAATACGTGTTTGTGAGAGAAAGGTAAGAACATGTCTTTATTTAACGTTCACATTTTCATGCTTGCATTGACCAGAGGCAGTTTTTTTACTGCCCGATATTCTTTCTGTGGCCAACTTTCATCTATTTCCTAGCATGGTTAAATTTCCCCATGGGAGACTGAAAATGAAGAACATCACTTCAATGAAGATGATGTGGATTTGTAACCATCGCATGATGACTAGACAGGAGTGTACACACACATATATATGATTGACTTTTTTGACTTTGACAACCAGATCCACTCAAAGCTTTGGTTGGCCCAGGGCTATAATAGAAGACCTTTTCCCAAGGTGCCACGTGGTGGAACTGAACCCAAGATCGCACAGCTACGTCTGAACCTACAGCCCTACCTGTGCCTACCAAAATTCAAATGTATTCAGTATTTATTGCTGATGAGCAATAAATCCAAATATACTGAGATGAATATAGTGAAGAATTATGAATTCTGTCCGTGATAAACAAAACTGCAGGGTAACATTAGCATTGTCTAACTCACTGGCACTCCATTGGTTATGACAATGAGGGTTCCAGCTGATCTGACCAATGAAACAACCTGCTTGTGAAATTCACATGCATGTGGATGAGCATGCAACAAACATGTGTACCCATAACATAATTCTCAGGAAGATTCAGTGTGACAAGGCTGGCCCTTTGAAATATAGATACAGCACAATTTTTGCCTGCTGAGTGGACTGGAGCAACATGAAATAAAGTGTCTTGCTCAAGGAGCACAATGCATCGCTGGGAACTGAACTCACAACTTTACAATTGTGAGCTGAATAGATGTGACAAACTATAACAGACTATTATAAATAGTACACATGATATGTGTCACCAAACTTTGGTGCCCAGGGGTGCTTCAGAACATTCTGGGTGGGCACTAATTTGTAATAATGCTAAAGTGGAGTGTGTGACAACTTACCTGCTGAATTGACCAGCCCCCAAAAATGGATGGCATTGGAGCAAGTGACCGATGTCAGACTAGCCAGGTGACAGGTTGAGTGATCATTGGCGAGGTGACTTTCTGATGCCTGGTCGAGTAAGAGGGCACCATGGCATGCATGGAAGCCACCAGTGTGAGCCCAGGTGAAGCCGACCACAGGTACAGATCTTGGTGTTAGTAGGAAATATTCAAGAGGAAGAAAGGAAGACAGAAAATGAAACGATCGTAGAGCCGCAAAGTGTGTGGTGCTGTTGGTTGAGCACGTCTTTTTTTGAGTGGGCGGCTGTCACACAAGCGCTGCATGATACCAAGTGGGCCACTAATTTGTAATAATGCTAAAGGAGTTTCAAAATAAGTATATCGCTGTAAATCTGAGGGTGCACCATTGAATAGTGAGGGGACTGTGCTGTTCAGTGTACCCTCTCCCTAGTGACAGGCATGATATTATATGCTACAAGGCTTTTGACTGTAGTGTAAAGAAAATGATATACAAATATAATACATACAGAAAAGTGGTAGGAAATATTGTTCTATGAGTTTTGTTGATGAATTTTATACTCTACACACACACACACACATTTGTATGTACTTGGCGGTGAGTCAACAAAGAAACTAAAAGAACATGTATGTATGTTTAGTAAAACAGTTCTGGAAAAACAGCTCTTTACCATTGACAGAAACTTTGGGTTAGGAAAGAGCTATCTGTCTTAGCTATTGGTAAAAGGCAGCTTGGTTCTTCTGTGGGTTTGGCCACAACTCTGATAGTCGGAAGCATGATTATTGACCTATATGGTAGTGTCTGGCTTGTTAGTAAAAGCTGTGTCTGAATTTAACATTTTATAGTTGGTCTACTGTGTGGTTACTAACAATATCTGTTGTAATACTTCCACAGTTACTGCTAGAAAAACTGTGTACAACAGTACTATGACTGGGTACTGTATCTTTAGGCTGTGTTGATCAGTTTTGCCACTCTGGCTAGGCTGCATACTTGAGAATAATTACTAACAATTTCTGTTAAGTTCCCCTACAATAATTCTTTTTAAGAATGACTCTTATTAATATAGCATCAGTAAAAGTCACTAATTGGGCTGAATAGTGATAATGTAAACATGTCTATTGAAGAATTAGGCACACTAGCTGATTGTATGAAAGATGATGATGCCAGTGTATCAGGGTGGATGAATAGCTGTTGTATCAGCTGATTGTTCTGAAATGTGATGCTGTAGGCATACTTGTTTACAAAATAGGTGGACTAGTTGATTAGAAAAGTTGATGATGTAGGCGTGTTTTGTCTGATGAATGACATGGCTCACCTGTTGATTATTCCAAATGATGATGTCATTTGATAACAGCCTGTCTAATGTTAGATGGTTGTTGACAAAAGCAAACAGACAATTTTGTAAATCTATGTTTCAGTCATTCGAATGCTACAAATATAAACTCATGAATTATTCAGCTGATTGTAAACAAAAAGTCTCACTGTTTATACAAACGGTGCTGTTTGTTTTGCAGCCCACCTTGAAAGCATGTTCAAGCTTCTTTTTGTTTGATTGACTGAAGGAGTATTACCTCAGTTTTCTGACATCAGACAAGGCATCTGGCTGTAGAAAATTCTGCCTCAACAAAGTCTCATTTGAGTCAGGCAAGCACAGAAAAGCAAACGTTAAAACAATGAATGATGAACTGAAGAATATAAATTTCCACTTCAAATTCTAGATTTTAACAGTTCATGTAAAATTTCAAAAACATTGCAAAACAAAACCAGAAACCCAAAGAATTTCCATCTCTTTACTCTATTAGTGAGTTCTGTAAGACTACTTTACATTTTGATAATATCTTGAAGAGTTGTTAACCTGGAATTCTCTCCCGTTGGCTTTCTTTACTTGGCATTCTCTGCCCTCTCATTCGTCTTAGATATTGAACTGTGGCCACACTGGAGCATTGTCTTCAAGGAATTTTACTCAATCATATTGAACCCTGTATTTATTTGAGTCTTGCCTCAGTTTCTATTTGTTGGATTGCTAAGTTATAAACCATGGGGTAGTGGGTGGGAAAACATAAGCAACACTGGTTATACAAGAAGTTTCTGCACAGTCTCCATCGACTGAATTCTGCTCACTTGAGGAGGCTAGTGTGGAAGATTCTTGCCCAATGTGTTGTAAAGTGAAATCAAACCAAGAAAACATGGTTGAAAAATAAAACTTTTAACCACTCAACTCATTATCATCATAATTTAATGTCTGCTTTCCATGCTGGCATGGGTTGGACGGTTTGTCGGGAGCTGGCCAAGCAGAAGACTGCACCAGACTTCTGTGTCTGTTTTGGCATGTTTTTTACAGCTGGATGACTTTCCTAACTCCAATTGTCACTAATGTTTTCAACCACGTTTTCAGATTTTTATGTACAAATTCCATTCTTCATCTTATGTGTTACCATAATTTTTTCCATCTCTTTTATTAAGTTACAAAAACTTCAAATCTAAATTCACTGATTCTCCTACTTTGGCTTGCTTGTTTTAAGATAATTATAAACAAGTTTCATCGTAGTGAACAGAATAATGAAATCATTATCATGAAACTTCCCTGTTGAGCAGTTTAACCCTTTAGCATTCAGATTACTCTGTCAAATGTAATGCTTATCTATTCACATCGTATTGAATTAACCATGCATAATCTCCATGGTTTTGAGACTTTGATGATGTGATTGTTTATTTTTAAAATGACATTATAGGATAGGTCTGAGAGGCCAGATGTGGCTCATTTGAACATAAACTAGGTTAGATATTAGAGCTGGATATGGCCTGTTTAAATACTAAAAGGTTAATATGTAAATATGTTTCATTTGCAGCTATATAAAACTGGAGAAACCAAATGTGTTATAAGGTAGTCTGAATATCTTTGAGAAAAATGTGACACTTTTGTCTTTCTCAAAGACATTAATAACGTCTACAGAAGTTAAGCTTTTTATGTGGCACCAGTATCGATTCTGCTGTGGTAGATGGGTCTTCATGAGTATAGCAATGTCCCAGATATTTTGGTCTTTAATCATCTCCTTCCTAGGGCTCAGTGTTTCAAGATTGGCCTTAAGTCATCTGCCCTTCCACATTCTTGAAAGAAGCACAAATTGCTGCATGAAGAGGAGCAGCACAATAGAAACAACTACAGTGGTTTTAGGGCACTATGATATCTCTGTATAGCTATAGCTGGCAATTTCTGGCTTAATTCACATGTAATCCCTAATTCATTGGTTAATACACATGTTGCTTCTACTTGGTGGCCAATTTATCATTTCACAAATAACCACTGATATGTTTGCTTATTTGCATACTGCCGTCAACTTCTTAATTATTGAATGCATGTCTGCTAATTCGTTGGTTATGTCACATGTAGCTGCTGTCTTGTTAGTCATATCACATGTAGTTGCTATCTTGTCAGTTACATCACATGTAGCTGCCAGCTTGTTGGTTAAGTCACATGTGGCTGTCAGCTTGTTGGTTATGTTACACTTCCATTTTTATTGTATGTGTATCCCTTTAGCATTTAAATTACTCTCTCTTTTACTTGTTTCAGTCATTTGACTGTGGCCATGCTGGAGCACCGCCTTTTAGTCGAGCTAATCGACCCCAGGACTTATTCTTTGTAAGCCTAGTACTTATTCTACCGGTCTCTTTTGCCGAACCGCTAAGTTACGGGGACGTAAACACACCACTATCGGTTGTCAAGCGATGTTGGGGGGACACAGACACACAAACACACACACACACACACACACATACACATATATATACGACAGGCTTCTTCCAGTTTCCGTCTACCAAATCCACTCACATGGCTTTGGTCTGCCCAAGGTGCCAGACAGTGGGAATGAACCCGAAACCATGCGGTTGGTAAGCAAGCAACTTACCACACAACCACTCCTGTGCCTGTTAAATGTTAAATGTAATGCTTATCAACTCGTATTGTTATGAACTAATCATGCATTATCATGGAGCTTCAAGATTTCAATGATGTGATTCTTTATTTTTTAGAATGGCATTATAGGTTAAATGCGAGAGGCTGGATCTGGTTGGGCCAGATATGGTTTAAATGCTAAAATGATATATGTATGTTATCCCTTTTGTTACCAACCTACACATAGATACCTGAGAATTTTTTGGTTAATGCCCAAAAGATCTATTCACATTAAAAGGAGAATTTCAATGCAAATCTCATTAGTATTTGCAGGAAAAGACATGATTTCACTCTGTAAACAGTTGAGTTACATTGTCTGATATTATTTTACGTGAAATCTGAGTGCTGCAAATTTTTGGAGAGTTTTTTTTTTTCTCCACTTTGATTTTCTGAAATGTTTCACTGTGGACAAAAACTGGATACTAGTCTCATGTTGCCAGGCAGCAAGTTTGAATTTGACCGATTTTTGAAAGACAGAAAAATTTAGGAAAATATATGGTAAACATAAAAACCATTTGTGTGATTATGAATCGGATATTTCTATTTCCGAAAGTGAAACTATTCTAACAACAGTTCCGATAGCAATAAAAAGAAAATGAATTTGTACCTGAACATAGTAAGAATTTAAAGGCTGTTTTCTTTAGTTATTTTTAGGAAGATATTAGATCTAACCACCGTTTTTCCACGGAAATGAAACTCAGATTATTTTTTTATTTTTTCCTTTGAGGTGATTACTGTGGAAACAAATCATTATGCAGAACATAAAAAATTTAGTTTGAGGTTTCCCACATGCTTGGAAGGAATTTGAGCATTTTTAGGAATATGGTGTGTGTGTGTGTGTGTGTGTGTGTGTGTGTGTGTGTGTGTGTGTGTGTGTGTGTAAAGGTAAGATCCAAGAATCAAGGTGTGAGAAGATAGTAAGCTTTGAGCAGTCTGTAGAAGGTATAAAAAAACAACTTTCAGGAACAGTAATGGTTTATGGACGTATGAAGTTGTAAATTTTTCCCATATTGAAGTTCAGAAAGCTGAAAAAAATTCTTTTTAGGAGCAGGGGTTGCTGTGGATGCGAATAGAAATCCAAAATCGGGGATTGGAGTAGAGAAAATCCAGGCTGCATATGTTTCATAGCTAGCAGAACCTCAGATTACCCCTTGTTCAAATAATTACTTCTCCTAGCTATGAAACATACCTCATTTCCTTATCTACCTCATTTCCTAATTTTGAATATATATATATATATATATATATATATATATATATATATATATATATATATATATATATATACACATACATATGATTTATACATTTTTTTCAAACTTATTTTTTATTCACCTGTAATTTTGATTAATTTGTTTTGTGAATCAATATTATATATGTTTCTTAGTATTTATGTATGCATGTGAGTTTATTTCATTTAGTTGATGGCATGTATTTCATTTCCTAGTTTTCATTGTTCTACCTTTATGGTACACCTGTCTTATTTGCATTAACTTCATCTGTTAGGTAATCCAGTAATTTGCACAATTCTATATTAAAATGTTGCTTTATACTGAATTGAATATTAGCTAATAACTCAATTTCTATGCTGAAGCTTAAGCAAACGTTAAACAATTTATGTGTAATTAGATTTGCTTTGAGACAAAAATTATGCAATAGAATCAGTTAAGAACCTTTTGTTAAATTTTATTCCAAAAAATCACATTAATATATTTATAAATAAAAAGTTGTTTTATGAAACCCATCTAAATTCATGATTATTTTAGAATTTAATTGAAACACGTAAGGGGTACATTTTGGTTAGAAATATATTAATGAGAAAGTTAAATATATATAACCATTATATGGAATATACTCTGTTTAGATGTGGGAAGAGGACTAAGTACATAATTATGTGGAATGTATACTTTATTGTGATAGTAAGAGACTCCATAGAGAGCTTATCCATTTCCTGGGTGTAGTTAATAATAATGACTACTTCACTGTGGTTGTGTGGTAAGTAGCTTGCTTACCAACCACATGGTTCTGGGTTCATTCCCACTGTGTGGCACCTTGGGCAAGTGTATTTTACTATAGTCTCGGGCCAACCAAAGCCTTGTGAGTGAATTTGGTAGGCGGAAACTGAAAGAAGCCTGTCGTATATATGTATATATATATATATATGTGTGTGTGTGTATGTTTGTGTGTCTGTGTTTGTCCCCCCAACATCGCTTGACAACCGATGGTGGTGTGTTTACATCCTCATAACCTAGCGGTTCAGCAAAAGATACCGATAGAATAAGTACTAGGCTTCCAGAGAATAAGTCCCGGGGTCGATTTGCTCGACTAAAGGCGGTGCTCTAGCATGGCTACAGTCAAATGACTGAAACAAGTAAAAGAGTAAAAGAGTATATTAACTCATCAATTTCGTGTCCTTAGTTAATATATATTAACATCTTTGAACAGGGCCTAATTCAGACAGCTATGTGGAGCTGCTGGAGATTAGCCAAACCCTGGCTGGAGAGGGTTGTTGCTGGAAAGTCATGTGTGTGGTAGCAGGATTTGGATCCTTGCCATATCTCTGAAAAGGGTCAGAAGTAGTTAGAGAATTTCTATGACTTCCAGCCCCAATTTCTAGCCTCTTTATTCCCCTGATTGTAATGCCACGGATTACTCTAATGGGGTACAGTTGAGAAAGACACTAACTGCACTGCATGCAACATCAACACTGAGCTGGTGGCCAAGATTAAGGAGGTATTTGTAAACCTTTCCAGGGACACCCTGAGGAATGCATGTGACAAGTTCTGGAGTTGTCTTGAGGTTGTGGCGGAAACTGTTGATTTTTTAAAATTACTTTTATTTTTGTTTTCTTTTCCTTTTCTTTCCAAACTGTCAAGTTTATCCTGAACATACTGTGTATATATATCTTTTATTTTTTACTCATTTCAGTCATTAGACTGCGGCCATACTGGGGCACTATCTTGAAGAATTTTAGTTGAACAAATTGACTCTAGAACTTAATTTTGTTTTAAAGCCTGATACTTATTCTATTGGTCTCTTTTGCTGAACTGCTAAGTTATGGGGATGTAAACACACCAACACCAGTTGTCAAGCAGTGGTGGGGGATAAGCACAGATACAAAGACACACACACCCACCCATATGTATATAAGATGGGATTCTCTCAGTTTCCGTCTACCAAATTCACTCAAAGCTCTTAGTTGATCTGTGGCTATAGTAAAAGGCACTCGCCCAAAGTGCCATGTGCCTCCTTTGAGTAATTCTTAATGTCTTTGCTTCACGCCTTCAGCTTTTTTTCTTTTCGTGCTTCATTTGTTATCCCATTTACTCCTTTGATCACCATTCATTATCTATTATCCTCAATGACTCACTGCCATGCTTCATTATTTCTTTATACATCTATCTATTGAATCAATTGTCTTTTTTCCTCTCCATCAATATCTCTCTATAATAAAAATCGTTCTTCTTTACACCTCCCCTTTCTTATGTTATCTCACTCTTCCCTCCCTCTCTTTATTTCCTTTCACATTTTCCTATCCCTCTTTCACGGTTCACTTGATTCTTGGGTGGCTGCTGCTATTTTCCCTTCCCTCCCTCAGCATCATACCTATTTAAGTATTTAGCATCTATCTATGATATTTTCTTTTCCCTTTTTACACCTCTTTCAGTGTAGCCATTCTTTTTCCTTCTGCATAACTGAGATTGGGAAAACAAAAGGAAAAACAGACACAGGACTTAGCATTTTCTATATTAATAACATAGTTATCAATAACAGGGTTGCTTAGGGCAGTGAGCTGCAGAATCACTTGCATGCTGGTAAAATGCCTACCAGTATGTCATCAGTCCTTATGTTCTGAGTCCAAATTTTAGCTTATGATTCAGAGCTACATGTGAGAACCACAGGATGAAAAGTAAAGTTTGACCTTGGTGGAATTTGAACTCAGAATGTAAAATGTACAAAATGCTGCTAAGTACTTTGCCTGACTTGCTAACAATTCTATCAGCTACTGCAGTATTTTAGAGCTAGCCTCAATATGAGGTGATATTAAAAAGTTCTAGGATTAGTCATGTTTACTAAAAAATAACTTGTTTATCTAAGTTTTAACATCATTAACATTACCTAAGTTTTAACATCAGCAATATACCAGTTCCAGTATTCCTGCCACCTTTAGAATCTTGTTTGGAAGTCGTTTTCCATAAGCAACTTGAGGACCTTCTGCGATTTGCTCTGGATCTGGACAATGATGTTAAAACAGTGGCCTTTGAGCTGCATTCTCATCTTGGGGAAGAGATGGAAGTCTGCAAGTGCTAAATCTGGTGAATAGGGTGGGTGTGGAAGTGATACCATGCTGTTTTCAGTGAGAAACTCTCAAGTGAGGATAGCTCAGTGACAGGGTGCATTGTTTTCGTTAAGAATCCAATTCTTCATGTTCCATAGATCCAGTCACCTTCACTGAATGTTTTCCCTCAGACACTCCAAAACGTTGCAGTAGAACTCTCAATTGCTGGGTTGACCCCGAGCGACAAATTCTCGATGCACAATACCACATTTCCAGGCGTGACACTTGTGTCTGGTCTTCCAGATTGCTCATCATCTTCCATCATATCAAAATATCATGGAAATTAAAAAATAATATATATTTATGAATTTTCATTTAAAATAATTTTCATGTAAGTTAAATAGCACTTTCTAACATCACTGTAATGTAAGGTGGTGAGCTGGCAGAAATGTTACCATGCTGGGCAAAATGCTGTACGTTCTGAGTTCAAATTCTGCTGAAGTCAACTTTGCTTTTATCCTTTCAGGGTTGATAAAATAAGTACCAGCTGAACACTGGGGTCGATCTAACTGACTTGCCATCTCCCCTGAAATTATTGGCCTTATGCCAAAATTTGAAATCAATAACTTTCTCATTTTATTGAAACAGTTAAAAATAAATGCTAACTTAACAAATATATCTAATGAAATATAAGTGAGTTTCAACATCATCCCTTAAAATCTGTTTTCCAAGCTGGCATGGGTTGGACGGTTTGACCAGAGCTAATCTCTTTATTTAGGCATAAAGCCCCAACATAGAATGGACATTACAAGGACAGACAACACAAAACGTGGGGTACATGTAACGAATGGTGAATATGTATTGGAATATTCATAACGAAAACGATGAAATGGCTTACGAGCCCCACAAAGCTCGCAGTCCCATTTTACTGTTCTTATAATCAGTCTCTTATCTTTTTATCATTCGTCCATTATATGTTCGAGTAGATCCTCTCTCCCAATCACACTGGGCATATATATTCGTATGGTTAATTAATTCCGGGAACGCTGCTATTAGTTTTTGTATCTTCTCTGTTTCCAGCAACACCGCTTTCTCATCTGTTTCAAACAGAGTTGGCGAGCAGGAGAGCTGCATCAGTTGGTTTGGTTTCTATAGTTGGATGCCCTTCTCAATTCTGACCCCTTTACAGTGTGTGCTGGGTGATTTTATTGTGGCACTGGCATGTTAACATAAACACTGGTATAATGAATGTTATAATCTTAGTTTGAGTCATTTATTTGGCTTTATTATACTTTAAATTTTTATTGCAACAATTTTTCTAATAATTTTTTTCTTAAAACTATATTATGTTAAAAATTCTATATCAGTCATAAAAGATGAAAATCTGACCCCTGATATTACTTATCTTTAGCACCTGAGGTAGGTTTCTGCTGACAATAGCTTAGCGTATGTCTAATTTACCAACATCACCTGAGCATTCAATAATCTATATCCTTTTGTTGTCTCCTTTCATGTAGATATAATGCAAGTAAAGTAAGTTTAATGTTCAACAACAATTGCAGCAGCAGTACCAGAGATATGGTACTAGCAGCCAGTCCTGTGTTGTTTGTCAACTCACAGCAAGGAAGCAAGATATTTTCCAGGTATAAAATAAATGTTAAGACAGTGTTAACAGTAAGAAGAGATTTGTTTAGCACTTGTTTTATTGATCTGTCTGCTTTCCAAACAAGTGGAGCTATTAGTTCTACAGACATCAAGTTTTTATTTAGCCATTCAATTTAAGAAAGGATATTGGGAATGAACAAAATCATAATAATAATAATAATAATAATAATAATAATAATAATAATAATAAAAATAGAAATAATACAATTGAATCGATTAGCCATGCCAAATGAATTTGTCTGATAAATGAGGTTTGATCTGTTTTTACAATAGCTCTGAATGAGCATTACTTGCCTAGCAGTAGAAACCATCTGAGGAGACACTAAAGAGAGAGGAGAGGGGGAGGATAAGTTGGTTGTTATGGTGAGTGTTGAGGCAATTACTTGAATAGACTTCACAATCTTAATTGTCCCAATCTTGAAGATGCTTAACTGAATTTCAATAGAATTTTATCTATAGCTGGCAGATTTCTTCCCATATTTTATTTGTGAAATTAAAAATATCCAGCATTTAATTCACATGCATAAGGACAGACATTTTCTTTTTGCACTGATTGTATTGTTTTCCATCAATACGAGAAGCTTCTTGGATACATTATCCATATTTATGAGACCAACAACAGTTGTTCACCTACTTTTGATAAACTTCATTGTCTTCTAAGTTCTTTTATGACATGCTGTCTGAGTTTACTACAGGAGCCAGAAAATAGATTCATGCTGGCCATCAGTGTTTTTATTTAGCATAGTCATCACATGCAAGTGACAGCCATTAGCGAAAGCATAGTAGTAAGTACCATATTTGCACTAATTGTTTCAGGTGCTTATGTAGTTTGTGAGCAGACATAGACACCCTTTTAGGCCTTGCCACACTTGATCTTGGGCAGAACGTTATACCCAAAGTGCCATGCTGTGAACAACCTGAAAATGCAAAGCATATGGTTGGGAAGTGGAATTTTTAACAACCTATCCTATACATACATACATACATGCATACATACATACAGATAGACAGACATCCATACGTGCATACATACATACAGATAGACAGACATCCAGACATCCATACGTGCATACATACAGCTGAAGGAAGAAAGGGTAGTACCAATGCTTAGCTGGTATTCATTTTCAACTGAATAGACTAAAAATGAACTGAAATGAAGTGCCTTGTTCAAGATTACAGCACACTTCATAGTCCACAAATTGAACTCACGGCCTTAGTTGTGTGAGGTCAACACTCCAACCACTAACCCTGTGGTCGAGCACTCCACACACACGTGTACCCTTAACGTAGTTCTCAGGGATATTCAGCGTGACACAGTGTGACAAGGCTGGCCCCTTAGAAATACAGCACAACAGAAACAGGAAGTAAGAGTGAGAGAAAGTTGTGGTGGAAGAGTACAGCAGGGTTCACCACCATCCCCTGCTGGAGCCTCGTGGAGCTTTAAGTGTTTTCGCTCAATAAACACTCACAACGCCCCGTCTGGGAATCGAAACCGCGAGTCCGCTGCCCTAACCACTGGGTCATTGCGCCTCCCTAATGAAACCCACCCATGGTTAATCATATCTATATAAATGCTGTTGTTTGGCATGAGGGAAAGAGAGAGAGAGAGAGAGAGAAGATTGGCTATGTAGTTTTATTAATAAAATGCTGGGAGATCAGCTTGTAACCTTGAAGCTTTAATCTACTTCATCATTGATATAGTGTTCACCTTTCCATGATGGCATGGATTAGCTTGATCAATTTAGCAGCTGTTTAGCATTATGCAACAGAGATTATCTTACTGATTCTTCCTAGAGAATAGACTAGAGTATATAGCAGAACACACACACACACACACATTTTCTCTCTCTCTCTCTTTTTCTTTCTCTTTCATATTTGAAGGCACGCAAACTTAGGTATAGTTTCTGATGTATTCTCGTACATGTATATTGATACATGTACATACATGTTCACACATGTTCCACTCACAACTTTTTACACTTATATGAATGCTCGCAAATATGTATATTCATGTGCACTCATGCCCACATGCATACAGATTATTATATGCACTGGTGCACATAGGTGCAAGCGTGGCTTTGTGGTGAGACATTTGCTTCCTAGCAACATGGTTCTGGGTCCAGTCCCACTGCATGGCACCTCGGGCAAGTGTCTTCTACTATAGACTCAAGGTGACCAAAGCCTTGTGGATCGATTTGGTAGATGGAAACCGAAAGAAGCCTGTTATATGTGTGTGTGTGTGTGTGTGTGTGTGTGTGTGTGTGTGTGTGTGTGTGTGTGTGTGTGTGTGTGTGTCTTTGTGACTGTGTTTAACCCACCCCCACTCAGCTGCTTAGCAATGAGTGTTGGAGTTCACATAACTTAGCAGTCTGGCAAAAGAGATCGATAGAATAAGTATCAAGAAATTCTTCAGGATGGTGCCTCTGCATAGCCATATTCTAGTGACTGAAACAAATAAAAGATAAATTCATATATTCTTGTATACAAACACATTTATATACAGTTCTCAAATATCTATTTTCTTACTTTCTTTCTTGAAGTATACGTATGCGTTTACGCAAATGCATGCACACACATCTATGTGCATACATTTGGGTGAAAATATGCACATATTTGCAAAAAGAGTTTTCAATTCAAGAATAAATTCAAAGAATTCGATAAATTGTACCATATTTACACATGCCCAGCAGATGCATTAGTAAACGCATATGCAAACCTGCGGTTCCAAACTCACACGCTCATTTACAATTCTAAATTCATACCTACTTACATAGATACAGACACATTTGTAAACGCTTGTATATGTACACATTCAAACTTTCACACAGATTTATGTTTATATCTGTACAAGGCCGATATATAAAAATGCTATCAATGACAGCAGCGTCTGTCAGTTTAAAAGAACAGAATTGTTTATAGATTTCATTGTAGATTAAACAAAAATGTTACTCTAAAAGTTGGAATAATCTTATTTTACATGTTTGGCTCTGAGACTTAAACAGGGCGTTTATTTTATTTTTTTAAAATGCTAACATCTATAATTTGTATCATTCTGTAGTGAATGGATATTGATCAGCACAGCTATTATCCCACGGAGAACTTACACATGAAATCAATAATCTTTTTTTGGATGTTAATTCTCTTGGAGTATTTTCTAACTCCATTGTAGCTTATATTTCCTCCACTCCCTATACCTTAATTCTGCTTTTTGCCATTCCTTCATGCCTCTTTCATTCAACTCAGTTATGAAAACCAAGTTAAAAGAAATGATCTATATTACATGTTTAATAATTCTGTCATTTGAAAACCTGCTGTAGACCATACAAGATGATGCCAATAATCAATGCATAATACTAGTGGCAGTTTTTGTTGCCTTTTTTTTTTGTTTTTTTTGGTTTTTCTTCTCTTGTATATTTTCTTCATGAAAATGCGTGGTGGGGCATGTAAAATTTTTCTCAGTGTTGGATAGTTTTCCTTTTGTCCAGGATTTTTCAATACATATTTTGTCTAGAGTTGCTGTGTGCAAGTTATTGTGAAGCAGTTGCCTAGCAACTAACAAAATAGATGTTTGCTCACCATTTTTCTCTCTTGTTTTTTCTTCCTATTTTCCTCAAACAAAGCCATGTACATTCCTTTTGATCCCATCAGGGGATAAAGATAGGTATTGCCAGAGTCTGAGTGCAGGGTTGAAAAATGTCGGTTCCGATCTGATATAAACATCAGATGTTGAAAGATTAATCTCTTGGAACAAAACAGTTGAAGGAAGATGACAGGATATGAATGTTGCATGAAATGATTCTTATGTGATGGAAATGTCATACCATCTTGTTAGTGTGAAACAGGTCTCACTGTCATACCCTATCTGTAGATTCTAAATCCCTGAAAGTAGTGTCACAGGACGAGTAATCATGTTAATATTGGTCAAACAATTTAATCCTTTAGCATTTAAACTGACCATATGTGACCCAAATATTCTACCTATTTCATGCTCAAATTACGCAGATCCTGTTTCTCATACTTACTCTACAATGTCATTCTAAAATTAAACCACCTCATTGAAATATTGAAGCAAGAAGATTAGGCATTATTAATTCAAAACTATGTGAATAGATGTTAAAGGGTTAAGGATTTTGATTAGACTTTCATGAAATAAAGATTTTCTTTTGATGGACTCTATGAATACAATAGCACTCCTAAATATTATATAAATGTTCAAGCAGGCATAAAATAATCTGCCTGTAGTTCATAGAAAATATCCATCACCACTATAAAAAAATGTGTTTCTGCCTTGATAGATGTCATCAGCATGACCAGTTGTCCTATCTCGTCACCAGTAGCCAAAGGGCTTAGATGTTTACAGGAGTAGAATATATTTATGGTCTAGGTAATTTGCATAATAATTTAGTTTCTATTTTTGGCACAAGGCTGGCCAGCAATTTTGGCAAAATGGACATGTCGATTACATCAACCCAGTGCTCAGCTGGTACTTATTTTATTGACCTCAAAAGCGAGCAAAAGGTAAAATTGACCTCTGTAATTTGAACTCGGGATGTAAAGAGGAAAGAAATGTTGCTAAGCATTTTTTCCGGCATGGTAATGATTCTGCCAGCTCACCATCTTTGCATAATAATTTAAATGAAAATGAACTGAGGCATCTACTTGAACAACATAGAGAAATAGAGGTATATCAAATATTATACAATATTAATTTTTGACTTGTTAATGGCATGCTAACTTCAGAAAATTCTCAATTCTTTAGATTACTTCTCTTTCTCATCTGACTGTTATGATACATTCTCCAGAGGCAGAGATAATTTTAACAAATAGAAAATTTATTTTATATGGTGTTCGATATACCTAGTCTTGTCTATATCATCATCACCATTTAACCCTTTAGTGTTCAGATTAATCTGTTAAATGTAACACTTTTTTCACTCAAATTGTTTTGAATTAATCATACATTATCTTACAGCTTTGAAGTTTCGATGGTGTGATAATTTATTCTTAGAATGTCAATGTAGGTTAGGTGTGAGGGGCTAGATATGGCCAGTTTGAATTTAAAACATGTAGGATATTTGGGCCAGATATGGCCGGCTTAAACACCAAAGGGTTAATGTCCATTTTTTAATGCTGGTATGGGTTGAATGGTTTGACAGGAGCCAGTGAACCAGAGGACTGCACCTAGCTTCAGTGTCTGCTTTGGCATGGTTTCTAAGGCTGGGTGCCCTTCCTAATGCCAATCACTTGATAGTGTGCTGACTGCTTTTTGTGTGGTACTGATGCCAGTGAGGTCACTAAGTATAACTCACCAAGACAAGACTCTTCAATTGAGGGTTTGTGGGGTGTACAGTATTTATGTGAAGTGACAAGAGGTTAAAGTACGGGAACAAGCTTGTTGCTGTCGAGGAAGTACCTGGCTTCCCAAGTGGGAAAACAGAAGGGATAGGGGTGAAGATGTTTCAGGGCATACCTTCATGTTATAAGAAGAGGAATATAAGAAGTACAAGGGATTGAACAGGGTGAGTGGGTGGGTAAGACTGTAAGAGTTTGAAAAGAGAATGTTAGGATAGAGATGAGATGATGGTTAGAAGTGAATGCAGTGAATGGTGAACATGAGTGGAGATATAGTCACTCATGAATATTATTTGGGGTGGGGTGAAGTGGAAGAGCTAGGAGTGGATGAGGGTGGTAATAGGTGATGCAAAGTGTGTGGAGATGGGATACGAGAGAGATCATAATACCAGGGATGAAGCTAGAAGTACATAGGGATGGAAATATTGGTGGGGATTGTACAGAAGGGACAGCCATTGGGAAAATGAGAGAATGTACAGAAAAGGAGAGCTGAAAGAGAGCATTAAGAGGAAAGAAAGGGTTTAAGGGATGATACTAAGAATACAGGAGACTTAGGAAGTGGTTCCAGGTAGGGAGGATGGTAGTGGGGGATGAAATATGTGCAGTTCTGCTTTCATTATTTCACCAGCTGAGTGAATAGCACCGTAATCAGAAGTGTGATGGAGGAATGGGTGTTAGGAAGATGGCTTGTTGGGGAGAGAAATATGAAGGACAGACTGGTTGCAGGGGCATAGACTCAAACCATATGCTTTTAGATCCTCATTTCTACTTAGATGGTTGGATCCTCTTGAACGCAGCAAATAGCTAATTATCTCAATCCTTTGTTATCACTGCCATGAAGCTCAATATCCAGGTGTCCATTCTTCTTTCCTTTGTCTTGTGTCTCCCTTCTCCACAGGTTCCATCCACATTTAGTGATCGGCATTTTTTTAATGTTGCTGTCTTTGACCAAACCAGTGCAGTCTTTCCTCTTGCGCACTATATCTGATGTCCCTTATACCTAGTTTTCCTCTCACCATATTTGAACTTTGTCACACATGAACAGTGATGTTGCACATCCAGTGGTGCATGCAAGCTTTATGTATTTCTATTTTCACATGTCCTCTACACTTGCTGTCCATGTTTCTCTACCATGTAACATTGTTGTTCTTTTACAAGCATCATACAGTCTTCACTCTGATTCAGAAGCCTTTTATTACCAACAGAGTTAATAGCTCTCAGCACTTCCTTCAGCTTTCAAAGCATCCTCCTCTGTTGCTAATTAGGTTCCCTAGGTAACTGAAATTACATACTAGTTCTAAGGATCCTCCTGGAAATCTGAGGAAGTCTATTTCCTCTGTATTTTTATTGAGTATTGGACTTCCACATCTATCATACTTTCTCTGTTAACCTTCCTTTGAATCTATTGCGCCTCTTATGTGTTCACAATATGCCATATACAATTTCTACCAACACCTTTTCTACATACTTTGTTGCTGTAATTTAGCCCCAGGAGACATCTTCTCCAGCTGGCTATATGACATGATCTGTGTCCTTATATTTTCGAACAAGGGAATCTAGCACCCCGACTCAGCTCAAAACAATATCTGTGTATCACGATTTCTGGGTTATTTCCTTTCATCAGCACAGAATAATTGTTCGACTAGAGGTGGCGCTGCCGAATTCACGTTCAAAATAGATAGTTTCCAAAGTGACAACTAGTCACTGATCTATAAATTAGAAAATTACTATTTGTAAATCTCACAACAAGAGATATTCAGCAACAGTACTTTGGATAAAGATTATTTGCTAACATAACATGGCAGTCCTGGTTTAGGACAAATTATTCAGTATTGATGAAGGGAAATAATCTAGAAATCGCAATACACATATATTGTTTTGAGCTGAGTGGGGGTGCTAGATTCCCTTGTTTGAAAATATAAGGACACAGGTTGTGTCATATAGCCGGTTGGAGAAGATGTCTCGTGGGGCTAAATTACAGCAACATTCGTCCTAAACTAGGACTACCATGTTATGTTGACAAATAATCTTTACTCCAAAGTACTGTTGGTGAATATCTCTTGTGACATTTACAAATAGTAATTTTCCAATTTATAGATCAGTGACTAGTTGTCACTTTGAAAACCATATATTTCGAATGGGAATTTGGCAGTGCCACGAGCTAAGTGGGGGTGCTGGATTCCTTTGTTCGAAAATATAAGGACACAGATCGTGTCGTATAGCCAGCTGGAGACAATGTCTCCTGGGGCTAAATTGCAGCAACATTCATTCTAAACCAGGACTACCATGTTATGTTGGTAAATAATCTCTACTCCAAAGTACTGTTGCTGAATATCTCTCGTTGTGAGATTAACAAATAGTAATGTTCTAACTATATGGGTGACAGATATTTTAAGCATATTAGTAGGAGTTTTCCCTGTCTTCATATTCTTAATTGCTTAGTCTATCTAGCTTTTTCTTTAACTTCATTTCTTTAATTTTGTCTTATATTCAGAGCTCCATTCTCATTTTTCTTTTGGCTACCCACTCCCAGGAGCCTAATCTTTTACATGTCTCTGGTCTTGTTTTGTTTTCTTTTTTCTTCCTTCTTCCTTCCTTTTCTTTTCTGGTAATTTTCTTCCATTCTAATTTATTACTGTCAGTTTAATTACGTATGCATTTGTCTATTTAACTGTTTACCTGAATTTTCCCCATCCGTTTCTTCTTATATATCTTTGCTTTTCCCTTCCAATTACATACTCATCCTTTGCCCTCCTCTATCTCCTTTTTCCTTCATTTTATCACCATTCTTTTTTCTCTATCACCTTTTCCCTCCTTCTCTCTGCTTCAAGATAGATTCTCTGATCATCCTGCTAACTGCTAAATATAGGGCTATTTTTGTTTACCATTTATATTTTGAACTGTCCAACCGAGTAAGGTAGTATTATGTCAGGGTTTTCTTACTGAACTACTAGAATCAGCTGTATAAAATGCATTCAAAATGTATGATTTTATTTCTATTCTTATATTGGATCCTGACTCAAAAAATTCTTGTGAAGTGCATAGCATCAAAGTACACCAATCAAAATATGTATACACACGTGTATAAGTGTATATATGCATGTATGTGTGTGTCTGTATATGCTTTCATATGTACATTTATGTGGCCTATGCATAGGTATGTACATATGTAAATGTTCATATATCTGTATATGTCTTTAGGTATATATGCTTATGTATATATTCATTTGCATGTATATGTGTGAATATATATACACTCATCTATCTATCTATCTATCTATCTACACACATATATACAAACATATATATATGCTCACATATCTATATATTTATCTATCGTATATATATATATATATATATATATATATATATATACACACACACACACACACACACACACACACACACACATGTCCTCTCACACAAACTGTGTGTGTGTTTAAATGTGTGTATGTCTCTGTATATACTTAAACAACCACAAGAATGTTGCTCGTGGTTTAAAAAAAATAAGTGAAAAGACATTGGAAACCTAAATATATATATAGAAATCTTTGTGAAACTGAAAAGACAGAAATAGGGGAAATGTAGAAGGTGATGAAGTCATGATGTTAAAAAGTAGCATCATGTGAGCACTCTGAATGGGCTGACCCATCATAGAATGTAGTAAATGTCAGTTAAAATCAAACTAGAAATAAAATATAGCTGTCAGCCTGATGTATGAAACCTGTAAAAGTATGGACAAATTGGCATTAAAATAATTGCATCTCACTTCTCGTTTCTCTTCTTGTTTAAGATGGCAAATGAAAAGCGTGTTTTAATAGGTATTGAAGGGTATTGGTTTTTGCTTTTAGGTCCAAGTATGGATTAACATCCATTCGTTGCCTGTTGTTTAAAGTACATTCCGCCTCTTTCGATAAAGCTTTCTTCCTAATAGTGTTGTAAGCTGATAGCAGGAGAAATCTCTGTTAAAACTTGGAATCATGAATGTGACATTTTCAGCCTCTTTAATCAGCATTAAACACTTAGCTGAGTGGGAACTGAGAAGCAAGAGATAGAATAGCCATGTAGTAATTATCTGTCTCTATAGTGTAATGTCACCGACTTGGGTGAAGTTATCCAGTAGAGCAACAACAGCAATATAAATATGCACTACTTTTAATATTTGCTTTTGATCATTGCTAGCAATAGAAGTTAGACATAAAAAAAAAAAAAAAAACCCATTCCAATGATATTCCTTTGATGTTGACTTACCCACTGAAAAGAATAAGCATTTTTTTGTTGTCTTTGACTTCAGTGGTGTCTTTCTTTTGTTGTCTTTGACTTCAGTGGTGTCTTTCTTTTGTTGTCTTTGACTTCAGTGGTGTCTTTCTTTTGTTGTCTTTGACTTCAGTGGTGTCTTTCTTTTGGTGTCTTTGACTTCAGTGGTGTCTTTCTTTTGGTGTCTTTGACTTCAGTGGTGTCTTACTTTTGGTGTCTTTGACTTCAGTGGTGTCTTTCTTTTGGTGTCTTTGACTTCAGTGGTGTCTTACTTTTGGTGTCTTTGACTTCAGTGGTGTCTTACTTTTGGTGTCTTTGACTTCAGTGGTGTCTTTCTTTTGGTGTCTTTGACTTCAGTGGTGTCTTTCTTTTGGTGTCTTTGACTTCAGTGGTGTCTTTCTTTTGGTGTCTTTGACTTCAGTGGTGTCTTTCTTTTGGTGTCTTTGACTTCAGTGGTGTCTGTCTTTTGTTGTCTTTGACTTCAGTGGTGTCTTTCTTTTGTTGTCTTTGACTTTAGTGGTGTCTTACTTTTGGTGTCTTTGACTTCAGTGGTGTCTTACTTTTGGTGTCTTTGACTTCAGTGGTGTCTTACTTTTGGTGTCTTTGACTTCAGTGGTGTCTTACTTTTGGTGTCTTTGACTTCAGTGGTGTCTTTCTTTTGGTGTCTTTGACTTCAGTGGTGTCTTTCTTTTGGTGTCTTTGACTTCAGTGGTGTCTTTCTTTTGGTGTCTTTGACTTCAGTGGTGTCTTTCTTTTGGTGTCTTTGACTTCAGTGGTGTCTGTCTTTTGTTGTCTTTGACTTCAGTGGTGTCTTTCTTTTGTTGTCTTTGACTTCAGTGGTGTCTTTCTTTTGGTGTCTTTGACTTCAGTGGTGTCTTACTTTTGGTGTCTTTGACTTCAGTGGTGTCTTTCTTTTGGTGTCTTTGACTTCAGTGGTGTCTTTCTTTTGGTGTCTTTGACTTCAGTGGTGTCTTACTTTTGGTGTCTTTGACTTCAGTGGTGTCTTTCTTTCGTTGTCTTTGACTTCAGTGGTGTCTTTCTTTTGGTGTCTTTGACTTCAGTGGTGTCTTTCTTTTGTTGTCTTTGACTTCAGTGGTGTCTTTCTTTTGTTGTCTTTGACTTCAGTGGTGTCTTACTTTTGTTGTCTTTGGCTTCAGTGGTGTCTTACTTTTGTTGTCTTTGACTTCAGTGGTGTCTTTCTTTTGGTGTCTTTCTTTTGGTGTCTTTGACTTCAGTGGTGTCTTACTTTTGGTGTCTTTGACTTCAGTGGTGTCTTTCTTTTGATGTCTTTGACTTCAGTGGTGTCTTACTTTTGGTGTCTTTGACTTCAGTGGTGTCTTTCTTTTGGTGTCTTTGACTTCAGTGGTGTCTTACTTTTGGTGTCTTTGACTTCAGTGGTGTCTTACTTTTGGTGTCTTTGACTTCAGTGGTGTCTTACTTTTGGTGTCTTTGACTTCAGTGGTGTCTTACTTTTGGTGTCTTTGACTTCAGTGGTGTCTTACTTTTGGTGTCTTTGACTTCAGTGGTGTCTTTCTTTTGGTGTCTTTGACTTCAGTGGTGTCTTTCTTTTGGTGTCTTTGACTTCAGTGGTGTCTTTCTTTTGGTGTCTTTGACTTCAGTGGTGTCTTTCTTTTGGTGTCTTTGACTTCAGTGGTGTCTTTCTTTTGGTGTCTTTGACTTCAGTGGTGTCTTACTTTTGGTGTCTTTGACTTCAGTGGTGTCTTTGACTTCAGTGGTGTCTTTCTTTTGTTGTCTTTGACTTCAGTGGTGTCTTTCTTTTGTTGTCTTTGACTTCAGTGGTGTCTTTCTTTTGTTGTCTTTGACTTCAGTGGTGTCTTTCTTTTGTTGTCTTTGACTTCAGTGGTGTCTTTCTTTTGTTGTCTTTGACTTCAGTGGTGTCTTTCTTTTGTTGTCTTTGACTTCAGTGGTGTCTTACTTTTGTTGTCTTTGACTTCAGTGGTGTCTTTCATTGATTATTTCATGGTGACAGTATTGATTGTAATTGGAATAAATAAAAACAAATGACAGTTTTTAATAATTGCTTAAGAAATGTTTCAGTATTGCTTAGCATATATCAACAGCCAGCTTGTTTGTATTACACCTAGGTAAAGCATCACACCCACTATACAAAAGGCTGATGTTTCGAATCCTAATGTGTGTTATATAGGTTTATTGATTCTTTAGTTATGAAAAGAAAAACCTTATAAACTACTTTACAGATCAGCAGTTCAGTTATCGTAACTTTCCACTTATTATTTTCATTCTTTATACAACTCACAATATTGTGTTCTGTATTAAAATGATTTACAATATATATGTCATTACCAAATAGTTCTAAGTAGGACAAGCTCTTCATATTTCAGCCAACCATCCTACATTGTACAATTGTTGGCACTTCGTCGCTTACAACGTCGCGGGTTCCAGTTGATCCAATCAACGGAACAGCCTGCTCATGAAATTAACGTGCAAGTGGCTGAGCATTCCACAGACACGTGTACCCTTAACGTAGTTCTCGGGGATATTCAGCGTGGCACAGTGTGACAAGGCTGACCCTTTGAATTGCAGGCACAACAGGAAGTAAGAGGGAAAGTTGTGGTGGAAGAGTACAACAGGGTTCGTCACCATCCCCTGCCGGAGCCTCGTGGAGCTTTAGGTATTTTCGCTCAATAAACACTCACAACGCCTGGTCTGGGAATCGAAACCGCGATCCTATGACCACGAGTTCGCTGCCCTAACCACTGGGCCATTGCGCCTCCACACATTGTACAATACCTACCATAGAAAATGTTCTCCTTTTTCCAGCGAATATATAATCTTGCATATAGGATGCTAATAGAATAGAAACTGTCAATAATGAGAACAGATGCTCAGGGAAGTTGTGTTCGTTAATACGTCACCTACCATGAAATGTCTGGTGGAGACAAAAGTTAGTTGCTATTTTATTCCATGTCAACTAATTAATAACTTAATCCAATATATTTATTATACAAACATATAGCATTAAAGCAATGAGCAGAAACAGTAAAGAAATAAAACAAAACTCAATCATGTACTATTAGAATTTCTGTTTATTTATATATATAATACGCACACAGACACAAACACATGTGTGTATATGCATGTGTGTGTTTATATATGTGCTCCACACAATACACTCTACATGCAGTCGATAAAGAAAGAATGGAAGACTCTACAGGATTGTGAAAACAAGCAAAGAGTAGCAGGCCTTCACATAGAATTTTATTCTCTTTAGTAAATAATGTTTCAGGGCCAAGTTCCAAGGTTAACACTGAGGTCAAGGCAAACAGTCAAATAATGAAAATGCAATGACACACTCCTTAGTAGCTTCTAGATAAACACTGATGTTGATTCATATAAGGACATTTTAAAAATCAATAGAGGCACTGAACTGCATAGCTTGTTCAGAAAAATAAGTCACGTCTCTAAAAATGAAATGATCTTCTATGTTGAAAACTTATATCTCCATACCACTTGAATGTAAATGTCTATATATTTCACAATCGGCAAAAATATAGAGTTTATAGCATAACAGTATCTTTGTCTTCACCATCGCTTCTTTCTCTTCATCTCTTTCACTTCTTTCTTTCTCTTCATCTCAAGTTCTTGGATGATCCTCAGACATATAAGTTTATGGATCTTTATTCTATAGAATATTACTATTATTTTGTCTGTCTACATTTGTATCAATATATAATATATGTACACTCATATACATATGTATTCATAAATTTTATATATATATATATATTTATAAATTTTTTATATATATATGTATGTATTTATAAATATATTTATACATTTAAATACATATATATAAACGAAATATATACACTGATATATATATACATATATATATATATATATATATATATATATATAATGCTATTACTCATATATAGATTTTATTTTCTTAACATAGACAGATCATCATCTCAGAATTTGTTTCTCATCAGTGTATCTTTATTAATATAAAGTTCTGTATTAAATCATTCTTTTGTCATTATCTTTAGTAAATAAACACATTAAAATGAGTTATGACATTTACAAAATTTGGTGATTTTTATTTAGTGAAAAATGTAAATATAGTAAGGATAATGATTTAGGTGGGAGACGACTAAAAACACTTTAGTTATTTTTTTATCCTCACTTTCTTAAGTTGAATCCATTTATTCAAAGTTGAGTTTTTCACTGAAGAAGTCCACTTTTGCTTTCCACTGATAAAGTTTTACTTTTTTTTTTTATATATATATATATAACATGACTGTTGGTCATATTACTGGTCATTGTGTAAATTAAATCATTAGTCAGAGAAAGGCCAAGAAATATAGAGATGGGTAGGGTGGAGAGATAGAGTGAAATAGAGAAAGACTGAAGTTGTAATACTTCAGTTGAATATATTTATACATTGAGTAACTTAAAAAAATATTGAAAGTGTGCAAATGTTTGCTCCACACTGTTAAACACACAAACTTATCTATTCAGTTGCCACCACAATGGTTTTTTAAGTGAGGCACTCAGCCAATTTTTGAGGGGAGAGTCAATATCATTGACACTGGTACTTTATTTTACAGACTGCACTTGAAGGATAAAAGGCAAATTTGACCTTGGTGAGATTTGAACTCAGAATATAAAGAGCCACAATACATTTCTTTTCAGTGTTCTAATGGTTCTGCCTATCCACTGCCCTCTCTCACTGACCACCTTAATACATTTACACAAAGTTTTGACCAGTAGGCATATTAAAAATATTTTATACTTCATCTCCTCACACACATTCTGAAAGAAAAGATGGTATTAAATTATTTGAGTGAAAATCTCAAGTTTGAGTGAAAAGTTTTAACCTAAAATTCTGTCAGTTCCAAAACATGGATTTCACACAATGTTTCTTTCATGTAAATATCATCCTGTAGTTTTAAGAAGGGTGGTGTGCTAATTAGAAAGTAGAATGAACTGAGGTAGGGCTGATGTTTGTCAATTGCCAATGATAATTCATTGAACAGCGAATCATGTTGATACATTAGAATAATGAATTTTGCTGGTTAAATCTAAAATTTTAAAGTTATTTCATTAATATTTTCTACCTAACAACAACCATTTTGTCAGCATAAACCAGACATGATCTTCTGAAAAGATGGTAAAGCAACCATTTATGCCACTGTATCGTGGTAATAGTAATGATATACTGTGCTTTTGTATATTTAGAGTGTTTGGTTTTAGACCAATAATTAATTGTTACTATCTATAATTTCTGAAAATCTTTTTTACTTTAGTATTTAACCAGTAACAACTCTAAGAAAGATGAGAGTATCACAACCTGTTGAGTTTTCTGTAAAACATGACATGTTGTATCTAATGTGAAGAAACCAATGTCAACAATTCTATGAAGTATTTTAAAGTATTTGTAATATATACACACCATATTCAAAATTATGATTAACAAAATAATTTACAAATTATGTTTGGTGTTGGTCAATTAGATTTAATAGATTTTAGAAAATAATTCCAGTTAAAATAGATTAGTATTATTAAATGTAGGATTTTTGAATCAGGATACATGTTTAATCACTATTAGCAAAGTAAAAAAAAAATGCTTTTCTGATCAACCATCATTGTTAGAGTTCATATGTCAATACCAGTGTGTGTGTGTGTGAATTAACAATTCTCTAGCAGATATCTTGAAGACCACTTCAAATATTTTATTTGCTGACTAATTTTCTCTCCTTTATATATACAAATATATATAATGTTTTCCCAAATAAAACTGTGCTTCATACTTTTGAAGCTTCAATGTTTTGAAGCTTCAATGAAGTTATAGGGTGAAACTCAAGCATTCAACTATGAGTGCATAGCAGAAACAACTGTAAGCTAATGAAGTTCATGACATAATTGTATATTCCTTTGACATTCTAATTTGTAAGTATATAAACATTCTATTTATGATGAGAGAGCCTAATTCATGTACACCAGTGTGGAATACGTCATTTGAATAGTGTAGAGGTATCTGAAATTTTGATCATTAAAGAATTTAAAGCTATAAGGATATTGTAGAAAAGAAACATTTTTGAAATACATGCCAGTGGAAACTATTATGCTACTTTTGTTAAAAAGTATAGTTATTACACCTTTGATATTGTTAAAAAATCATCTCTAGAAAGCTTGACAGATATCTAAAACATTCCGTTTAGGAAAGTCTACTTGCAGTGTTTGATATATATTGGTACTAGGAGTGAAAACCCTGTATAAACCTTTGAAAACAGATAATGAGCCCTTAAATAAAGTCATGGCCCTTAGTGTTTAATTATATATTATTATTTTAATTTTGACTGTAGTGTTAGATGTTACATTTTTAAAGAAATTGATTAAAAATTATCAAATAACACACATCATGCAAAAAAGATTAGGAGAAATGTGAAGAATTCATGAGTTTGCCAATGATGCAAAAATATTACATTACAATAGACATATAGAAATGGTGATATGGCACTTAATGTCTGAGATAAACAGATATTAGTCTAGGTTGAATAAAAATAGATTTTTCTTGAAGCACTCTTGGTTAGTCTCATATACACAAACAAAACATTGGTTCAGAGAGTCACACATGTCTTGAATATTGGACATTTTTAAATAAAGCAAAAGAAATTCATAAATAATTTATTTTCCTTGAACAGCATAAGTTATTTTTGTGAAAGGGAAGTTCGATAAATTACAATTCTCCTATTTCAGCTTCTCTGTTTTACTGATAAAGTTTGTTTTCAGCAGACATAGTTACATTATAGCCATCTTGCCTAAATTTAGATTTTAAGTTATAGACAATCTGAGAAATGTTTTATTCTTTCTGAAATAGTTGCTTAGTATTTTGTAGACATTGATTCCTTCTAATAAAAGCTTATACACATGTGGAGATAATATTTTCACATGCTAAAGTCATTACCACACATTTTGAAATCTTAAAAATATTTACTGCCACAGAATTTTCTAAAGTTTGACTTTTATTCATTCCAATAGATTGCTAAGACATTAAGTGGTAATAGCTAAGCAATAGATTAATATTTTAGGCAACATATTTTACAAAAATGCTGCATTCCAGTGCAAGCACATCTGTGTTTGCTTATCTTTATCAAAGCCTAATGATGGTTACATTTATAATTTTGTCAACGATTCATAGTCTTAACTTCTTCATAACCCTGTAACATAATGACTATATAATTTTAAATGAAAATGATTTAACTACAATATATATAGTTTGTACATTATTAAGAAGGCTGTTGATATATTTATAATAATACAGTAGAAGTGTTATGTTGTCAGTGTTTTCATTTACTTTTTGTCAGTATGAATATATATATGTATGTAACCATGGTCTGTTTAATGTTTTATAAATGGCTATTTTGATACTGTCCAACTCTGTATAAGTTATTGAAACATTTTTTTAATGTTGTTTCAAACAACAGCAGCAGTATTTATAAACAAGAAACTATCAAATCAAAAAGAGGGAAGCTTTCCATAGATTTAGAAATTCCAATCAGTTATTACAAAACAGTAACCTGTGTCAACTAATAAGCAGGGAAATCAAACAATAAGTCAGTGAATCTGTTAACACACTTTAAAGCTTGCTAATTGGTCAGCCAAGATATTTTTCGTTGTTGTATTTGAGTCAAATGATCTGCCATGTTCAATGTAAGAAGGAAGAAAAAAATAATCCTTTTCAACTCACATATTTTTACCTCATTAAAAAAAACAAAACAAAACAAAACAAAACTGAATTAATATTAAATTAGTGAAATCTCTGAACCATGGATTTAAAAAAAAGAAATTAGTAACTCAAAGTAAGTCTAAATGTTGTGACAACTCAGACGTAATCCGTTTGTCTTGAGACAGTAAGCCATTTTGAGAAAATGTTCTTTAAAATATATTTGGAAATAGAAACTAATAATGCATGCATTATACAACTAATTTTATCCTGTTTTTAATATTTCAGAGATTTAAGGGAAATAGAATAAATATTAATAATACTCTTACAGAATTTTGATTTTTTTTTTCAAATAGTTTGTTGCAGTAGTAATGTTTTATATAAGTAAGCTGTTTTAAGTTTTAAAAAACATTGTAATTTTTCAGAAAATTGTAATAAATCCATGAGACTTCATATAAAGCATTTCTGATATAAAAGAAGTTTGGATGATAAAAAAAAAATTCAAAAACATGAGCAGCCAAAATAAACAATAACAAAGAATTAAATTATTGAATAGCATTCAGAAGACAGAGTAGGGTGGGTGTGTATGATCTTTGAAGTCCTCCATATAAGTCTTTTTGTTGTCACTATAGACTATCTCACCTAAGAATTTGTTAAAATGTCTTCATTTGTTTTGCATTCAAAGATTTACAGCACAGTGCAATTTTATATATATATATATATATATATATATATATCTATATATATATATATATATATATATATACATGTTTTCAGGAAAATTACATGATGAATCTATGTGTCAATACTAACTTTTATGATTGAATTTCCTGTGTGTGCCTATATATATATATATATATATATATATATATATATATATATATATATATATATTACTATGTATGTAATATAATTAGATACAGCATAAACATATATGAAATATATGTATATATTTAATGTGTTTATATATACTATAATATATATATATATTTGTGTATGTTAATATACACACACATATACACCCACACACTATATTCTTCTTTAGTAAGTAATAGTTTCTTTTAGAGGACAAAATAAATATTGCAAAAATTAAAAAGAATGAATGTTATTTTTCTTTCATTTTTTTCTTCTTTTTTTTTTTCATTTTGTTGTGGTCACTTCGTGAAATGGAAATTAGAATTGAGTTATTTTGCTGTGATATACAGTAGTGATGTATATAGGATTTCATGAAACTTTTTTTCTTTTTTTTTGCCAGCTCATGTCGTTTTATTTCTTTCTGAAGTCTTCCATCTCTTTCTCTTTGTTTGTCTTCTTTTTTTTCTTTTGCATATATTTTATGCTTCCTTTGCATAAATCTTTGATATTCCACCACTTCAATTTGTAGGAAGATATTTCCCTGTTTCATTATTATAATGTTCTGTGCATATTGTTCCCCAAAAATATTTTGAGAACATTTAATTAAATGTATTTACATGTCTGAATAATTTAAAAGAAAAGACTGCAACATGAGATTTTCATTATTGGTGTTTTGTTTTATGTACATTTTATGCTGGAATTTGTCAAAGAACTGTATCAAATATGGCCATGCCTTTGGTGATGTTTTCATCCTGTTAAAGAAAGAGAAATTAAAATTTTTATTATTGCTTATATAAGTATGCAGGCACAAGTTTTGTTAAGTTAATGTTACTTTAATGACACTTCAAATATTACAAACAATCAGTTACAAATTGAATTAAAAATGTTTTATAGCCACATCTTCGTAAATTAATATTCTTTTAATGAACTTTGCATATGTTAGATAAAAGATTGATAAAATTGGCTTTATAGTTTGCTGATTTGTATTAAATTCATTATTTATGGATTAGGATTAGTAAAGTTTCAGTAACATAACTTAAAAATTAGTTGAAAGTATGCTTGAGTGTATAGATTGACACTCGGGCATAATGAGCCAATAAACATGATGGTTATGGTTAATTAAGGGATAAGTAAAGGTTTGTATAATAATTTACATAAAATGGGAGGTGCAACATCAGATGCAAAACATTTTCTTGCTCAGAAAGGTTGGTGTTATAAGTTTAACTGAATCCTTAATTAACACAACATTAAGATTTTAACATGAGTGGCAGGAAATTTGGAAAGTAAAAGGCTGATTTCCTATTCAGCATGTGTTAATCCTTCATAATCACAACAGAAACTGTAATAAAACCATCATAAAAAAAGTGTTCCATTCCATTAAATATATTTTACTTTTTATTACAAGCAGTTAAGAGTGGTCAGAAACGATACTGTTATTTAGCCCAGTGTCAAATGTGATCCAGCTGATATATGATGAGACTTCAGTTGTGACCATTCTTGGCTTGTGATACTTGTAGAAATGTATGTTAAGTAGAAAGCATTAGCTTAACATTCCAAGAGGGTAATTCAGGCAACTGCAATTACTTCATGTTATAGGAGAGGACAGGTTAAAGAAGGGAGGTGAATACTTAAGATATTTTTAGCTTCTGTTCTTTGTGGTTAAGATTCTGTTATGGAGGTTATTATTTGTTTCATAGAAGAATTTGTAAAACTATAAACGAGGTGTCTAAACTATATATATATAATTAATGTATATATACAAAATAAAATAATATATATATATATATATATATATTTTATATATATATATAATATATATATATATATAGATTAAAAGAAATATATGATATATATATGATATATATATATATATAATATGATGTATAATATATATATCATATAATATTTATTTATTTATGGGTTTCAGCTAAGTGGCTGTGGTCATGCTGGAGCACCACCGTGACTTTCCATCTTTATGCTGTGCTCTCTTCACGTTCCTTGCATGGCTCTTCTCCTCCACCTGATATAGTCCAATCAAGAGTTTTGATGGCACGTCTGGTGTATAAGAGAATTTGACATCGCTGCCCTAAGCTGTGTCTCATTTCGAGCCATTGGTTCGTCTGGTATCGTGGAGAGGAATGTGTCGAATTTTGTTTTGAAGACCTCTATATCCATGTCTTGCAGGTCTCTGAAATGTTTTGGCAGGGCATTAACATACTAAGTTTTATTCTATATTCTATATTTCTTTCTAAAAATTTATGACAAAATAATCTATTTCACACTTGTTTGTTAACATACTGTAATTTCTCTCACAGAATAGTTTTTGTTTATTTACGATAAAATTTATTTACGATAAAATCGTTCTTATTAGTTTATTTAAAGTATTAAAAGTTTTCACTCAATTTCCCTTATAGTCACCTCGTTTTAACACTCTTAATCAAAATCTCTATTCTATTCTCTCCCTCACTTTTTCTCTCTTAGTTTCTCTGTTTCTCACCCTCTCTCTCTGATTTCCGTGATATATATATATTTCTCGTTTTTCTTCTCATTTTCATTGTCTTGTTTGTTTCTCTCTCTTGAGTTATCTTCTCTCCCTCATATATACATACATATATATATATATATATATATATATATATATATATATATATATATATATATATATATTTTCATTATTCTTTTCATTTCTATTCCTATCACATCCTCTCTCTCTCTCTCTCTCTCTCTCTCTCTCTCTATCTATCTCATACTCTGTACGCACTCTCTACTCGCTCTACTTCGTATTCTCCCTTCTCTTTCCCCTCTTTATACTCTTCTTTCTTTCTAGTACTATTTCTATATACTTTAAGATAACCTCTCTCTCTCAAATATCGTGCACCATGGATACCAGAGGACGAGACTTTGTACAGCGCCAAGTTGAGGCCAACAAGAAGATGAAGATGCGCCGAGACTGGTAGCTGGAGGAAGTTCGCCTTCTTGTACACGCATGGAGCCTGGCCAAAGGATCACCAGCAAATGATCTAATAGCCGAAAGCCTGGATAGGTACAATTTCCACAGGTCAATGGCTCAAATTGATCGAAAGAAACTGGAGCTTATTCGCTCCTACGAGCTCATGAAACCGCACCTTGACCTCCTAGAAGGCATTATGAGAGACACGGACACAAAAATGGACAGTGAAGACCCTGCACACTGTGCTCAGGCTCAGGAGGACAAAACGGATCACCAAGACAAGGCAGATGCCACCAGTGCTGTAGCCACTGATGAGGGATGCAATGACCATGGTGAATACAGCCAACGCTGCACCACAAACGACAAAGACAGGAGAACAGACAAGAAGACGGTAAACACAAACAGGCCTCAAGCCCAAACACGTCACAGAGGAAAAGAAAAAGAAACAGATCTGTAAATTCTACCTAAATGGTACCTGCTGGCACGGGGAAAAGGGACGAAACTGCAAATTTGCCCATCCCAAACACCACCAGCTAAACAAGGTAGATAACCACTTACAACAAAATAAGCGAGAGCGCAGAAAAGGGAGACCAGAAATCTTAAATCTACGTACACATAATCCAACGAATACCAACAGGACTCACAAAGAGAGAAGTCCGTATATTCCTTCTGCTCCCAAAAAAGGCTGTATGCAGAGGCTGTACGAACTGCAGTAGCTGAACAGCAAGCTTTTTTAAGCGTGGCCCAGAAAATGGTACAACAGTTAACATGGATGCAGAGGGTACAGAGTCAACGCCAAACGAACCATTGTCCAAGACCACCACAGATGATGGATCAGGGATGGCCACCGCTAACACCAGGAACCCCTGCACAGATATCACACCCATATTCCTACTGAATATCCGGGGCCTATTACGAACAGGCGGCAAAGACAAGTTCCTATACTTGAAAGACCTAGTAACATTCAATCAAGCAATATGCATGGTGCTTACCGAAACACATCTAACACCTAATATAGCAGATGCGGAGATAAATATACCAGAGTATGCCGTACTCCAAACAGACAGAAGGGATAGAAGTCATGGGGGGAGTTGCAATGTACATCCGAGAAGATGTCACACCCCTACTACTACTATCACACTCAAACTCTGTATGTGATACTTTAATAGTACACATAAAACAAATTGATGTAGTTGTATGCTCAACATACCGTCCACCAAATACCGCAAAGCAGGAAGGTAAATTTGAGGACAGCCTCAGACGCATAGAAGAGGTCCTGACAAATCTGGACCAACACATCAATATACTTTTCCTAGGCGACTTTAACCTCCTAAATGTTAAATGGCCTGAAGGTCACATCCTCTCTGGGATGTCACTGCATGAACAAAGCCAGGCAAAATCATTGCTAGAACTATCCAACATGCTGTTCATGGAACAAGTGATACTCCAACCAACCAGGGGAAGCAATATTTTAGATCTCTGCTTCACAAACAATGTGAGCCTAATCCATAATGTGAAAATAACGCCCACATCTCTCTCAGATCATAACATTATATAATTAACTATGTATGGTCCTAGACAACCCACTGACACCCACCCCACCAGGAGGACTCAAGCAATATCCAACCTGAATTTCCACAGGGCGGACTGGAAGTCAATTCGCAGAGAGATTCGAAATCAAAACTGGCATGACAGCCTTTCTATACAAGACAATGACCTCAAACTAAGTCATTTTATGTCAACCATACAAGACATATGCACCAAATACGTGCCATATAGAAAGACCAGCAAACATGCCAATAGAATTCCTAGAGACAGGAAAATCCTTATGAGACACAGAGCAAAGGTCTCAAACCAGTTAAATAGAGAACTGGAGGATAGGAAAAGGGCTAAATTAAAACGAACACTATTAGAAATAGAAAACAAAATTAAACTCTCCCATGAAAAGGAGAGAGCAGAGAAGGAGAAGAGAGCAGTAGAAAGCATAAAAACAAACCCCAAGGCTTTCTATAGATTTGCAAAGGAGACTGCTACGGTACAGTATAAGATAGGACCCCTATTCCTGCCTAATGGCTCACTAACTGCAGATCCCACATGGATAAGTGAAGTGCTCAGTACACAATTCAAGAGTGTCTTCACTTCTCCTCCGAGTCAAATGCAGATAAAGAACGCAGCTGATTTCTTTGACAATAGCACTCAGCAGAAAAAGACTGCATCCATTACCTACATCGACATTGAAGAGGAAGATGTGATAGCTGCCATAAATGAAATGAGCTCAAATTCGGCAACTGGCCCCGATGGTTTCCCAGCTGTCCTCTTAAAGTCGTGTAAACAAGAACTAGCAGGACCACTCCAGATACTCTTCCAGAGTTTCCTTGCAAATGGTAAACTTCCCAAAAAGCTGAAGGAAGGCACCATTTGTCCTATCCATAAAGGTGGAAACAGAGCAGAGGCTGGGAACTACAGGCCCATCTCTCTGACTTCACATATTAGCAAAGTCATGGAACGAATTGTCAGGAGATTGATTGCGTTCCTAGAAGAAAATGACTTGCTGAATGAGACCCAGCATGGTTTCCGTCCAGGTAGAAGCTGCCTCACGCAGCTCTTGCAGCATTATGACTGGATCCTGAAGCAGCTACTTGACCATTCAAATGTTGATGTGATATATCTCGACTTTGACAAAGCTGATCATGGCTTGATATGTCACAAGCTGCGAAACCTTGGCATAGCTGGTAAATTAGGAGAGTGGCTGCATGACTTCCTGAATGGTAGAAGTCAGACAGTTGCAGCCAATGGAGAACTATCTAGGGAAACACAAATATTGAGCGGTGTTCCACAAGGAACTGTTCTGGGGCCACTACTGTTCATAGTGGCCCTTCTGGACATGCCCACGGTCACTCGGAGAGCCACTGTCACTAGCTATGCTGATGATACAAAGATATCTCCGGCAATAAAGAATCCTGATGATATTGTAAGCCTGCAGAATGACCTAAATGCAATATATGAGTGGGCAGAGCAAAATAATATGCAGTTCAATGCAAAAAAATTTCAAGTACTGCGCTATAAGGCCACAAGTCCCTCCCAACTGGCATACACAGGACCTGGAGGTACTGCAATCCCAGAACCACAAACAGTAAGAGACCTGGGCATCAACA
>NC_142945.1:45885753-45935753 GCF_046866305.1 Octopus bimaculoides | reverse complement strand
TTAAAAAGCTGTGGGCCCCTGAATCCCAAGTTGTTGCAGTAACTGGTCGTGAAGCGCGATGGCATTGCTGGGATCTTTGGCACTATGCAGTGTCGTCCCGTTCTGGCATTGGTGTAGCTTTCAATGCCAAAATTTGGCACAATTCCTTCCAGGATCTTCCAGATGTATATTACTGCATACCTCTCTCGCCTTCTCTCCAGGGAGTAGAGTCTTAGCTGTTTCAGCCTTTCCCTGTAGCTGAGCAGTTGCAAAGAGACAATCTTCTTTGTGAATCTCCTCTGGATTGCTTCAAGGTCTGCTGTTAATATATATATATATATATATATATATATATAAAAATATAAATATGAGTGTTGCTGTTGCCAGTACCACCTGACTGGCCTTCGTGCCGGTGGCACGTAAAAAGCACCCACTATACTCTCTGAGTGGTTGGCGTTAGGAAGGGCATCCAGCTGTAGAAACTCTGAAAAATCAGATTGGAGCCTGGTGTAGCCACCTGGTTCACCAGTCCTCACTCAAATCGTCCAACCCATGCTAGCATGGAAAGCGGACGTTAAATGGTGATGATGATGATATATATATATTAATTATATATATTATATAATTTATATATATATTATATAATATATATAATTGATATTTAATATAATATATATATATATATATATATATTTCAACCCATGCTAGCATGGAAAGCGGACGTTAAACGATGATATATATATAATAAATACATATTCTTCAAAAGCATGTCAGTAATGGGAAGACATGGGAATGTAATCTAGGATATAGAGGATTTTGTCAGCACTCGATATATATTTTCTGGGCAAACAAAGCATATTAAGTGCTAACAAATTGTACTAAGATTAAGCACACATACAAATAACAAAGAGAAAATAATATTGGTATTGATTCAGCCCAAGCTGTGTTGATGTGAAAATGATGTGAAGAAACACTCTGCATCAACTCGGTATAGTCTTAGCATAAGTCTTGTGCAAAATAACATTTTAAAATATTATATTTGTTTATAATTTAGTTAAACTTAATTAAATATCCTCTTATCTGTGGAAAAAATGTATTATATACGAACAGGGTAAGATGGTATTTTAAATTATCTTCTCATTTGATGCCAATTTGCTATAAGTATTCTATTTTCCAGCGTTCAATACTACAAAATTAGATATTATTCAAATGTTTCAGTCATTTGCCATGATAAATAATTCTAGATCAGATAAATTCTGAATAAATTTTTCCACTAAAACATGGTAGTAGTGACCATGCTTTATAGATCTTGATGACCCACTCTACTCCTATAAATGATTCATTAGAAATAGATTCTCTGAGATGGGTTGTCTTCTTAAGAAAATGCTAAACCATGAAAATTCAGTCTTGATTTTAATTTCACTTGTGAAAATTTGTGATGTAAAATATCAAAACTGTTGTTTGGTAAACTACATCAGCAAAAAGATATATTCAATCAAGTTAGCTGATCAAAATACATTTGCTCTCATTAATTCACCATTAATCTTTACCCCATCTCTCTCTCTCTCTCTCTCTCTCTCTCCCCAACATTCTTGCAGCTTTTGCCAACCCACTGTTCTTCTGCCCTTATGCTCTCTTCAGTTCACTTTAAGGGCTCACTGTGATGCCTTATCATCACCATCATTATCTCTCTGGTTCCACCCTGATTAATTCTACCAACCCATACATTATATGACATAGACTTATATCTCCTCTACTGCAAGAAACCTGTTTCTGTCCCCTCCAATCATACCTTAATATTTCAGTGCATAGCATAAAACCACCCACTTTCTTTCTACTGTAGATCTATTCAGTTTAGTTTAGTGAGTTACTTGGTAACCTTGTTAGTGCTAGTGCCACAAAACAAAGCACCAAATTCACTCTGTAAAGTGGTTGACATAAAGATGGACATCCAGCCATAGAAACCATGTCAAAGCAGACAAAGCTTCTAATCACAGTTGGATCCTGTTGAACCACCTAACCTATCCTAGCATGAAAGATAGACATTAAACAATGATGATCTTAAAACAAGATGAATTTATTGCTACAAAGTTATCATACTATTTTCTTTAGAATGTTTTCTTTCTTTTTCTTTTGGTGAATTTAGAATTTAAAATCATTCAAAGAGGTTTTATTACTATGGAGTGGAAGGATAAAGAGTTGCGAAATTAAGAAATGGCTGGGATAAATAATCTAATGGAAACTAATTTCTGGTGGTGCTGTTTGAAGTACCATTTATTTTGTTGAGGTCAGATCATAATTTCAGTATCAAGAACTGCTAGAGACTGAACTACAACTGGGTCCTGGCAAGAAAACAAAAAAAAGAAAAAGAAAAAGAAAAAAAACAACAAAATATTTAGAATTGAAACAAAGAAAAAACAAAGAAAATAACCCCCCAACCCAAAAATGTCTGTGTAATTTTATCGAAGATGAATTTCACTGATATAATTCTGAGTGTTACCATTATATCTACACTAGGAGAATCACTGCCCTCTAGGAGGCTTTGCTCTTAGTGTATGTTGCATGTGTGAGTGTGTGTGTATGTATGTATGTATATATGTATGTATATATGTATGTGTGTGTGTGTATATATATATATATATATATAAAATATAGCATTCTGTTTTATATTAAGGCTACATCATTTAATGTGTCCATTCCCAATTTAAGATGGTAGGATGCAATTTGAGTGAAATTTGGTTGCTATGTTTAGCAAGTCAATCAGCTATGCAAAACCTTGCATTATTGTCTCAAAGTAAGCTTATTGTTCAGCTCAGTTTAGCTTTGAGCAAATAGATCTCTGATGAAAGGCATACCAACTGAGCAAACATCTTTTCATTTTTGTATTATTTTTGGATAGTGTTGTTCTTGATGTGTTTGATTGTTTTTTTTTTTCAGTAGGTCAAGATCCCATGTAGAAGTGTTATTGCGGAATATTGGGGACTAGCTGATATACATTGTCACCACCTTACAGAATGGTGTGGCTGGTGAATATTGTTTGGCAACAATAAACAACCGGAGGAGTCCTGTCTGCCAAAACAAATTTCTCTTAAACTTTTTAGGTTTCTGCTTCAGAAATATGGTTGGTATAAGAATCACTATTTAGTAAGTGTGTTCAAGTATACGAGAGGGTGCTGAAAAGTTCCTGGTTTCGGATTAAAAAAAGTATAGGAGGATTAGTTATGGTTCTATTCAACATGTTCTCCTCTCAGATTTACTCACTTATTGCAGCAGTCCTTCAGTTTTTCTAAACCCTGTAAAAGAACTCGGAAAGTTAGGCATGGTTGGAGGCCCATTTGTAATACCCTTGACCCTTTAGCAATCAGATTACTCTGTCAAATGTAATGTTTATTTATCCAAATTATTTTCAACTAATCATCATTTAGTAGCTTTGAGATTTTGATGATGTGATTGTTTATTTTTTGAATGACATTGTAGGGCAGGTGTGAAAGGCTGATCTGGCCATGTTTGAAGAGAACTACATTAATGGCACACGTGTCTGTGGAGTGCTCAGTCACTTGCACGTTAATTTCATGAGCAGGCTGTTCCGTTGATCGGATCAACTGGAACCCTCGACGTCATAAGCGATGGAGTGCCAACAACAACAACAATAAAACATACCTGTCTCAAAATACTGAACACTCTTATCAGTTTGCCCTCTATCACACATCCTTCTTATCATTATTATTCATGCCTGTATCATTCATGTTCCTCACTCTGTAAAAAAGGCTGAGGAGCAAGTAAAGATGCAGAGTTCTGAGGTCCTTCTAGTAGTGTCAAGAACATGGCTACCTCTCTTGTGATTGATTTTAGATAGGGCATCCAACCATAGAAGCCAAGCCAAAAATGAAATGTGAGCTTGATGAAGTTTCCCAACTTATATAGGTGAGTAGTATATATGCTGCTGACTGATTGTGATGACTTGTCCAACCCATGCCAGCATAGAAAGCTAATGTAAAATGATGATGGTAATGTGTGATTACATATAGATGTATGTATGCATAAAGAAAGTGATAGATATAGAGAGTGACAGACTAATAGATAGGTAGGTAGGTAGCTTGTAAAATGGTAGTAAACTGGGAAGAGATATCTGTCAATTTTGGGGCCAGATGAAGTGTTTGTGCTGCTTTTACAAACTCCCTGATATCATTAGCTGTTGTAAGTTGACTACTGTAGGAAAAAATGTGTGCAGGAAGGGAATCTCAGAGGGCCAATGATCTTGGATGTGAAGATCGAGTACAGTGGTTAGTACAGGATCTGTATGGTGGAGGTGGGTGAGTCAAGAGTGCATGAGTGGAGGTGGAACAAAGTCAGTCATCTGTGAGGAGCAGAGAGAGAGAGAGAGAGAGGAGTGCATGTATGTGAACCTGAGTTTGGTGTGTGGTGTTAAGTGACTTAATGATTATATGGACCACCCAGAGGCAAAGTGGCTGAGTTCCTTTCGAGTGTTGGGCCTCATGGAGGCAATGATTGAAACCTTTGGCATTATGTCATACTGCAGAAGACCCATGAAGCCAAGCAAAATCATAGTTGTGGCAGATACCGGTGTCACACATATGGTACCCATGCCAGTGGCACATAAAAGCACCCATTACACTCTTGGAGTGGTTGGCATTAGGAAGAGCATCCAGCCATAGAAAACCATGCCAAATCAGACTGGCGTCTGGTGAAGCCTTTCAGCTTACCAGCCCTGGTCAAACTGTCCAACCCATGCAAGCATGGACAATGGATGTTTGATGAAGATGTGTTAAAGGTTATATTATTATGATGCTTTTCTCTCCAATACATGCTGTAACATTCTTGTTAGAGACTCTACCAGTGAAAATGTATCTATATTCAAAATGAGGCTACACTCTACATTCAAGATGAGGCTACAAATATATATTCAAGATGAGGCTACAAATTGTAATCTTTTTTTTTTCCTAAGCCATATATTAGTAACAAAAAGATGAAAATAGTATATAAATTAAAGCATAAGAGAATGAAGTTGACATTTGAATGTTGTTTTTGAGTAGAAAAATCTTATGCTTGTTACTTACTGTCCGACATGTATCCATAAATTCTTCGAGTGATATAACACCATCTTTATTTAGATCCATTTTCTGTAAAGCAAACACAAAAAGAAAGAAATAGAATCACCTAAAAAAAAATAATCAAAGGTAAATATCATCATCATGTTTGTAGTATTGATTATCATAACAGATTTTGATCCTAACATTAAAAAGGGACAAATAAAGGAGACATAAGAGAGACTTGGAATAACTTTGATCATTTTCAAGTTATATAATTTTTAGAGGGAAAATATCATATTCTCATATCTTATTTTCTCACTTTGATCCCTCATAGTGATTTAGGACACATCAAGAATAGTATCTTTTTCTGCAATAAGTTTGTAATCAACAATCTGTGTAGTAAAGAGGTTGGCACTGCAAAGGCACATTACTCATCAGATAGACCTTTCAGCCAATTCAAAAACCAGTCTGCATTCACAAATTTGCCATTTCATCAAAGAAATCATGGTGCTTCAGCTAAGTGGAATTATTTTGCTACATCACATGGAAGAGGTAAGAACGATAGAATGGTAGTGATGTGAAAAAATGCTGTCTGGTGGAAAACCTTGCAGACGAAGGAACTTGTTACAAATTTGGATGAATTCATTGCTATTTCAAAAAAAGAAGTTTCTGTCATCGCTACTTATCCATAAGAACAAATTAAAGCCAATACAGATTTTCTGAAGGAAAGAATGGCAACCATTCAAAATAATTATGAAGAACAAAACACTTTCGCCCCATTGAAACAACTCAAAATGGTATAATCAGATCAGAATATGGTAAATTCTATTTGGTAAAATACACATCTGACTGTGAAAAGGGTGGTACAAAAACTAAAGGCCAACAATATCAGCTGAAATTACAGTTTGAGTTTGCATGCTTTCTCAATTTCATTTTTACAAATATAGCATTTGTTTTCGATATTAACCAGTGTCTGAAGGTACCTGCCTTATGAAAAAATGTCATATGTTAACAGTACTTGTATTAGAGGGACATCAGTGAAGACATCTGGTGGGATTTGATTTCACAAATAGAATGGCTGACGGTCAAAGACAGTGGCATGTTATCATGTATTCTCATACAATTCAGACTAACATAGACAAAAGTTGATTGTAGTGGGCTTTGAATTCAAAATGTGAAATATGTAACTACATTCTTAGGGGTAACACATTGTATTCATCTTTACATATGATTGTGTGAACATCAGTTAACAAGTGCAAAAGTATTATCAATGCTGCAGAGACGTGGCTCCTCAGATGAATACTAAAAGTGTCTTTTTAGGTACAGACAGTGACAAACATCAAATTTCTTAGATAGTATAGACCACCAGAAAGTTTCTTAACATTAGAAACAACAGGCTAAGTTCATTTGATATCATATAAAAAGACAAGACCTGGAACACATAGTGACACCCATGAGACTGGAAGAAAGCAAGAAGACAGAGAGAAAAAAGATACTTGATGGCCAGCCTTACCACCTGGCTTCAGGAAGATCAAACCAATAATGTTGTATATGAGAAAGGAAAAGGTTGAGTTCATCTATCACTGATGCCTGTAGATACAGAACCAGAAAGAATTTTTTTTTTTTTTTTTTTTTGGTTGTCTTACATATTTGTTTACTTTCTTACAGCTGCAAATAACTCATAAATGGGTACTTACTGAAAAAACCCTGTCCACATGCTCTCTTGCCGTATTTTCATCCACAGAAGGCTCAGTAAAACGGCCCATCATTTCATATATTGCAGATACTATATCCATCATTTCGTCTTTTGTAATTATCCCATCTCCATTTATATCATAGAGATTAAAGGCCCATTGAAGTCTTTCTTGCAATGTGCCTCGAGATAATACTGAAAGCCCCATGACAAATTCCTGTAAAGTATAAAAGAAAGAAATTAGCATGCACGAACAAATGTTAAATCCTTAATAAAAATTAATGATTTATGCATTACAGTTCATTTTGGAACATTTGCTTTGTTTTTCAATTATGGTAATGGTCAGATGGGTTTTTGTTTTTTTTTGCATTTATTAATATTTCTAATACTCCAGTATTTTAAGTGTTATTTCGACTACAGTCTGTGATTTGTTTTTCTTTGATTCAATTGAAATTGCTATCTCACATACAAATAACATGTGCATGTGTATGTATATTTAAGTGTCTATATTTTCCCCATTCTTCCTTTTCTGAGTGTCTTATTAAAACTTTACATGTACCACATCCTCAAGTTGTTGTTTTTTTCTTGTCTTTATTTCTCCGTTTTTTTAATTAATCACATATATATATATCATCATCATCATCATCGTTTAACGTCCGCTTTCCATGCTAGCATGGGTTGGACGATTTGACTGAGGACTGGTGAAACCGGATGACAACACCAGGCTCCAATCTAATTTGGCAGAGTTTCTACAGCTGGATGCCCTTCCTAACGCCAACCACTCAGAGAGTGTAGTGGGTGCTTTTACGTGTCACCTGCACGAAAACGGTCATGCTCGAAATGGTGTCTTTTATGTGCCACCCGCACAAGAGCCAGTCCAGGGGCCCTGGCAACGATCTCACTTGGCTTGCCGGGTCTTCTCACGCACAGCACATTTCCAAAGGTCTCGGTCAGTAGTCATCGCCTTGGTGAGGCCCAATGTTCGAAGGTCTTGCCTCACCACCTCAGTCCAGGTCTTCCTGGGCCTACCTCTTCCACGGGTTCCCTCAACTGTTAGGGAGTGGCACTTTTTCACGCAGCTATCCTCATTCATTCTCACCACATGTCCAAACCAGCGCAATCGTCTCTCTTGCACACCACTACTGATGCTTCTTATGTTCAGCTTTTCTCTCAAGATACTTACACTCTGACGGGTATGCACATTTACATTACACATCCAGCGGAGCATACTGGCTTCATTCCTTGCGAGCTTACGCATGTCCTCAGCAGTCACAGCCCATGTTTCACTGCCATGTAGCATGGCTGTTCGTACACATGCGTCATACAGTCTGCCTTTTACTCTGAGTGAGAGTCCCTTTGTCGCCAGCAGAGGTAAGAGCTCTCTAAACTTGGCCCAGGCTATTCTTATTCTAGCAGTTACACTTTCAGCACCCCCACTACTAACTTGGTCACCCAGATAGTGGAAGCTATCGACTACCTCTAGTTTTTCTCCCTGGAATGAGATAGAAGTTGTTTCCTGTTTGTTTACAGTGTTTATTGCACCTGAACATCTGCGCCACATACAAAAACTAACTTCGTAGTTAATCTGCCTTTGATATTGCTGCACCTCATATGTGTCCATAGCTTGCACCGGGTACATCTTATAGAGTTACTACCTACTCCTTTACTGCATACTGAGCAGGGCCATCTACCTGAAGGGGTTTGTGTTTTATCTACCTTCCTACTTACTAGGATTTTGGTTTTTGCTAGGTTGACTCTAAGGCCCTTCGATTCTAGTCCTTGCTTCCACACCTTAAACTTCTCTTCTAGTTCTGATAGTGACTGTGCAATTAGTGCAAGGTCATCAGCATAGAGGAGCTCCCAGGGGCAACCTGTCTTGAATTCCTCTGTGATCGCCTGGAGGACTATGATAAATAGGAGGGGGCTGAGGACGGAACCTTGGTGGACCCCTACCTCTACCCGGAATTCATTACTGTACTCATTTCCAACCTTCACCTTACTGACAGCATCTCTGTACATGGCTCGCACAGCTCTCACTAACCATTCTTCTATCCCAAGTTTCCTCATTGACCACCAGATAAGGGATCGGGGGACCCTGTCAAAGGCTTTCTCCATGTCAACGAAGGCCAGGTACAGAGGTTTATCCTTGGCTAGATATTTCTCCTGCAGCTGTCTCACTAGAAATATGGCATCAGTGGTGCTTTTACCTGGCACAAACCCAAACTGCATCTCATCTAAATTGATTCGCTGCCTAATTAGTTGGGCTATGACCCTCTCCGTAACTTTCATAACCTGATCTAACAGCTTGATGCCTCTATAATTATTAGTATCTAAAGCGTCACCTTTACCTTTGTAGCAGTTTACTATGGTGCTGCTACACCAGTCATTGGGTATGACTCCTTCGTGTATCACCTGGTTCGTAATACGGGTGACTAGGCTGTAGCCAACACTGCCAGATATTTTGAGCATCTCTGCAGTGATTCCTGATGGGCCGGGGGCTTTCCCTGTCTTCATACTCTTAATTGCTTTATCTACCCTGGTACTGTCAACTCGGATAGCTGGTCCCTCTGTTGGGTCGACATATGGCAGGCTCTCTTTCTCCCATTCATTCTCTTTATTAAGCAATCTATCGTAGTGGCATCTCCAGACCTCTTTCTTTGCAGCCTCATTTAGTGCAAGTATACCATCATCCATGCGAACACATTTCCCTCCTACAACATCACTATTCTCTCTCCTACACTGTCTTGCAACACAAAATACCTCGAGTCTTTGGTCCTCACGGCGCAGAACATTGGCAAATCTTTTATCTGCTTCTCCTCTGGCTAAATAAACCTGTCGCCTAGCTTCCCTTCTGGCAGATTGGTACAATTCCCTGCTACCACCGTTCTTCCAGTCCTTCCAGTCCTTCCAAGTCTGTTTCTTTTGTCTAATAGCCCCATCTACATCCTTGTTCCACCACCGCGTTACTCTGGGTCGAGAGGGGACTTTACACCGGCCACAGATCTGGTCTGTGGCTCTCAACAGGTTGCCCCGCAGAGATCTCCAATTGTCTTCCACGTTGTATGATGCTATATCCCCGTCTATTTCGTCAAATGCTTCAAGTAGCTTGTCTCTAAGTCTCTGTCCATTTGCAGGGTCTTTAAGTTTCCATACCCTTCTCCTCCAGGCCGGTCTACTTCTGGGCACCCATATTGCCTTGATCTCGAAGTCGCTAACTACTAATCTGTTTTGGGGTGTACATTCTTCGCCAGGGAGGGTTTTGGCATTTATAAGCCTCCCTCTTTCTCTAGTTCTGGTGAGGATGTAGTTGATTTGGCTAGAGTGTCTGCCGGATTGGTAGGTGACTAGGTGACAGGCAGCTTTCCTGAAGTTGGTATTGCAAACCATAAGATCAGTTGCATCACAGAACTCCAGCAGTCTGGTTCCCTCCTCGTTGTAGGAACCGAAGCCATAGCCTCCATGTATGCCATGGAAGCCTCCAGCACGACGTCCAACATAACCATTGAAGTCACCAGCCACAAAGAGAAGGTCTCTGTCTCTTGTCGACGAGGTAGTTTGCAAGAGGGTGTCATAGAATTGGTCTCTCAGCCCATCCGGGAGCCCTGGTTGGGGAGCATAGGCTGAGATGACAGTAGCTAGCCTATGATGAAGCACTAGTCTAATCTTAAGTACTCTGTCACATACTCTAACTACCTCGATTACCTTATCAACCCATTTCTCTGCTAGAAGTATTCCTATGCCCCCGACTCCGTCAGTGTTCCCTGCCCAGAAAAACTTGTACCTGTGTTCTTTGCCTGTGAGGAACCTCGCAGAACCTCCTCTCCATCTTACTTCTTGGATGCAGCACAGATCTACGCGTCGCCGTTCAAGCATCTCAACAATCTCACCAGACCTACCTTTCAGCGTGCCGACGTTGAGAGTGCCAATCCTGACAGTGTGGGAGGAGTGGGTGTCAGAGGTGTGGGCCCGTGTGACCCTGGGATGGGGGGTAAGCAGTGTCGTGAACCTGAAAAGAAAGCTTTTATATATATATATATATATATATATATATATATATAAGCATGCATGTGTGTATGTATATATATATATATATATATATGCATGTGTATGTATGTGTATATATATATATATATATATATATATATATGCATGCATGTGTGTGTGTTTGCTTACCGACCACATGGTTCTGGGTTCATTCCCACTGTGTGGCACCTTGGGCAAGTGTCTTCTACTATAGCCTCGGGCCGACCAAAGCCTTGTGAGTGGATTTGGTAGACGGAAACTGAAAAGAAGCCCGTTGTATATGTGTATATGTTTGTGTGTCTGTGTTTGTCCCCCCAGCATCGCTTGACAACCAATGCTGGTGTGTTTATGTCCCCGTAATTTAGCGGTTCGGCAAAAGAGACCGATAGAATAAGCACTAGGCTTCCAAAGAATAAGTCCTGGGGTCAATTTGCTTGACTAAAAAGGTGGTGCTCCAGCATGGCCACAGTCAAATGACTGAAACTAGTAAAAGAGTATATAAAATCATCATCATTTAATGTTCATATTCCATACCATACTGGCATGGGTTAGAAAGTGATAGGATCTGACCCATCTGAGGACTGCTTCATACTCAATGTCTGATTTGGCATGGTTTCTATGATTGGCTGCCCTTCCTAGCACTCACTACTTTACAGAATATACTGAATGTCTTTTTTTTTTTTGTCATGACACCAGCACTAGTGGGAACACCAGCCAGCTCACTAGACTAAGATCACCTTCAGCTGAGTGGAGAGGGAGCTGCCTTTATGCTATAGAATGAGGGATTCAAGTGTGAGAGTAGAAGCCAAAGCAGAACAGGTTCCTCTGTGTGGAGGAGTTATATGGCTACTCATATCAAAGAAGAGGATAGCCATGTAGCTCCTTTACAGCATATATATATATATATATATATATATATATATATATATATATATATATTAGTCAATTCAAATAAACAATCAATCCAAAAAACGAATAATAAAATTAACAGGCAAGAGAACATGTGCAAAGAATGTATTAGCTTGATGCTTGGTGAAAAGAGAAAATTTGACATTTTGAGTATAGCTCTTCATCAGAAAGGAGAAAGGGGAAAGTCTGAAGAAGGACCATGCAAGGACCCTATTAGGCATGTTATTGACCAGATGATGAATATTCTCTTGCAGAATTTCTTGCCAACTTTCATGCAGTAATCTGAAAAGATTTGGCATTGAAGATGCTTTCTTGTTTTTTTTATGAAGTGACCTGTCCATTATACCCCAGAGGTGTTCAATAGGGTTCATATCTGGCGACTGGCTTGGCCATGGTAGCTTTTTAATGCCATTCTCATACAACAAATCTTGGGTCGTTTTATCCATGTGACAAAGAGCCCTATCTTCCATAACTAGTCTTCTTTAATCATTTCACCACTGGAGAAGATTTGAAGGAGTCCTTTCTACAATATGGACACATACTTATCTGAGTTTATGTTTCACTCACACTCCACCAGCTCTGATTGACTATTGCTCCAAATTGCTCTCCAGACCATCACAGAATAGCTGCCATGTTTCATTGTTGGCTGCAATCTTTTCACATCAAATTCTTGATCACTGTCTCCAGACCCACACTCGACCACTGTCAAGAGATACAGCAAATCTGGACTCATCAGAGGATATGACAGTGTCCCAAAATGCTAGAGGCCTCTCCACCATCTCATTGGCCTAATCTTTTCCCTGCTTGATGTTTACTGGTCAAAAAAGTGGCTGAAACTTTTTAGCAAAACTCATTAGTTTTACGCATAATAATAAATTGGTAATTTAGAAATAATGTTAATGTATTGCACTGGGGTTTAACCTACACCTCAATTTTGGAAGTCTTGATAGGGCACAGTTCTTGTGACACAGTTCTGAATTATCACTTTACATTTAAGTAAAAGCATCATCTCTGACACATCACAAAAAGGTCAATATTTTCAGAACTTAATTTATTTTTTGCAGAATGTTTAAAAAAAAACAAAAAAAACCCCCAGCTCTATATGGCACCAAAATTAAATATATTATTTCTTTGCCTGCAATCATTATTAATATTGTTGTTACTCTGATCAGTTTGTTAATGATGTTAATTTATTTGATATGAAATTTTTTTAAACTTAGAAACACAATCATAATGCATGTTGTCAGTAACTATGTCAGTAATTATTTGTATGTTTATTAATTAGACTCGATATGTGTTATTGTCTCTACGAATCCTAATGCAACACATCAATAAGCTAGTTTGTTTTCAAAGTATACTTCTACATCATTTTCTCTGAGTCTACTTAAAGCTAATGAATATATAAAGTTTCTTTTTTTATTATTAACTCATCTTGTCACACATTTACTACAAACTGTTGCAAGAAAGCCTTGTAAAGGATTTCTTTTTCTTTCTAAAGTTCTACAATATATTTGATCTTATGGCATTTAGTAGTTTAAGTTCATTTTATCAATGTTACAGCATGGACGTTAGAAACACAGACTGGATAAAATGTAAATATATAGTCAGACACATTTGTGTTGAATTACTAGTCAGCTCCAAATATATGCGATAATAAATGTTTCACTTTTAACATCAGCTGTTAAGCACAAACTAGTAATATTGATTTAAGAGGATAATTACCTGAGAATTGTGATATTCATTCTTTCTCAAGGTCATTAGTAATGTAATTAGCAATTATTGAGTGATTAACTCTACTGTGCACCACTCACCTTTACTAAATTAGATACTACTTAACTTGTAAGCTGAAAGAGATGAGTGTTTCCGTTACTAACGAAATAGAAAGTAGTTGTTGCATATTAACTTTCAAAGTAACTTTCATCCTTTTTCCACATGCCATGAAACCAAGTTTTACAGAAGAAAACAGTGTCTTAAATCCATCTCAAACTTTTTCTCTACCATGGTGTACACGTATGTGTGTGTTTGTTGGCAGTGGTAGGGAATGTAGCAAATTAAAGGAAAACATATTGGATGCATTTATAAGATGTAAATCTTACCTCAAAATTAACTGAGCCACTATGGTCATGGTCAAATGCATTGAATACATAATGTGCATAATTGCTGGAATCTGGATAAGATAAACAAAAAATAGGAATGGTTAGAATATTAAGAAACAGTAAAAGCTTTATATTATGTTACACTCACAATTCTACACAGAGTCACACATATAGTTTTTATATGATTCCTACACACACTAAATCATTACAATCCTCATGTTCTGATCATGATCAAAACCAAGAAGTACATATTTTTTTTTAATTAAGAGCACTGAAATAAAAAATTGTTTCATGTTAGCTATTTTCATTAATTAAGGCCTTCTTCCTAGAATACTTCTTGTACAGGTTTTTGTGTTTGTTGCAAAAAAAATGCAAATTGTGATAACCATGTCAATTTTCTCTAACAGTAGCAATATTAATGATACATTGAAGTAGAATTCCAAACCAGATTATAGACTCCAATGAAATCTGTCTTCAATATTTAAATTCAATAAGATGTATAAATGCAAGATCCCTTGATCAGTAGGCTTGATTATGGCAATGTTTCACTGGCAAAGTCCAATAAAATCCAAATATGTTTGTAGCTGTCACCTTGCCTGAAAACGAAGATTATTCCTGAAGCATATGAATTAATTTTATGAATTCTTGATAAACTGTGATTGTCTCCCCTTTTCTTTAGAAGTGGGGGTCACTATCAATTATTGCTGGGTTTTTGTTTTTCTCATGCTTTCACCTAATTCATTTAGTACAACATCCTTTAAATTCTTTATATACATTACATCCAGTTACGTCTGTTTCTCCTGAAAATATGGAATTAACATTCTGCATAATGTAACTGTTTTGAACTCTCTCTCTCTCTCTCTCTCTGCTTTCATAAGACATTATCCTGCAGAAATTATAGTATGTTATATATCATTTTATTTCGTCATAAGTAATATTTGTATCATTAATGTGATGAGAAGAATTGTCATATCTCAGAGCCTTTAATACAATGTCATTAAGCCTTGGGAGTGAAGATGAGAAGGATGAAGAGGCATACATTGTTAAAGAGAATAGTAAAGCCCAATCAGATGTTGATGAAAGAAATGGCAAGAGAGATAGGAACAGAATATAAAATAGGAAATGATAGAGTTGTTAGATTTGAGGAAGGATTGAAAAAGGAGGTTGGCTAGATAGAATTAAAGAAAATATTCACAATTGCAAAATAAAATGTTTCTTCTTTTTGAAAATGAAGTTGTGATGTTTATGGCTGTCTCTAGAATGTTAAAAATGTGGTATCACTCACTATAAGAATCAAACTTATGTTATGGCTTAATTTTGTAGGTGATTAACTGTGTTTACTATTTGCTGTAAATATCAATAACAGTTATAAGGGGGCAAGCTGGGAGACTCATTAGCACATTGGACGAAATGCTTAAGAGCTTTCATCTGTCTTTATGTTCTGAGTTCAAATTCTGCCAAGGTCAGCTTTGCCTTTCATCCTTTTTGGGTTGATAAAATAACTACCAGTTGTGCACTGGGGTAGATGTAATTGATTTATTCTCTCTCCTGAAATTGCTGGCCTTGTACTAAAATTTGTAGCCAATATCAATAACTGTTATTTATTTCAGTTTATATCTTAGCTGTTGAGATTTATAAAATGATTTAAGGTTCAAATAAAAGTTGGACTACTACAACAAAATGTTTTGGCAGTAAATTATTATAGATATCAGTATAGATTATTCTTTTTTATTGGAAATTTTTGTATTTTTTTTACTAGAAAGCCAAACTTTTGAAAACTACAAAAAGTCAAGAAAAAAAATCTTTTGAGTTGAATTTAAATGCAAAAAACAACCAAAAGATTTCTCTTAATCAATTTAACATTGATATAAGATAGAATTTAAGCTCTGTAAATAAATATCTGAAGGAAACATTTAAATTTTGCATTAACAATTCAGAACTAAACACAATACCAAAAACTTATATTGCAAAAGTTATTTAGTCTAGCTATCATTGATTTTTACCAATATTACTTCTGATCATTGTTGCTGATGTTATTATTATTATTATTATTAGTAGTAGTAGTTGATGTTGTTGTTATAAATTTGTCAGCAGCAACAATGTGAATGAGCTTTGTAATCTGATAGATATATCTCAAGAGTATGTTACAAAAGATCATTGTTGTACAGTCCTTTAGAAACGGTTTCTGTTATTGATTTTCCTTCAGTAATATTCCTCCCTAGGAAATTATCTAATGAATTATTGTTAAATCAGTCTCGAAAGAAAATATAAAGAAAATTGAATAATTTTATTTAATAAAAATAAATTCACTGAAATGTCTTGAATCTTACAATAAAATGAAATCAGAGAAATGAATCAAATTTATTATTATCTGATGTAGTTGAGTCTATAAGTTGTGACTCAGTTTCAATTCCAGATTGAAACCAGTTCACTTATATTGTTAATACCATTGTGAATGGCTTAGCTATAATAACACCATATTATGCTTCCATTATAATTCTTAGGCTTTGTGCTTATGTAAGGAAGTAGTATTTGGTATTCAGAGTGTAGCATACAGCTTCAAGTAGACTGCATTAATAATTTCATTCAGTAACTTTACATTATTTTAACTGATAACATTTTCCTATAATATTTCCAATAGTTTTGTAAAGTAAATTTAGTTGTATAATCTTTTAAAAGATCAATTAACATAATTTTATCACAACTTTTATATTTTACTGTAATGAAAAGATGTTTGACCTTCTAAAACAGTTAGATTTCACAGATTTTATGAAAGATAAACAGACTTTTCCTGAACATTATACAGTTAATCTTTACATCACCTCTGTTCTGTAATTAAATCATTTAGTTTGCTTTGTCTTTATGCAAAACCTGACTCACTGAATATTTATGATTCTTCAATAATATAGCTATAACTTTGTACATTTTAATTGAAAGCTGAGTGAATCAGGCCGTGGCAAATTTTTTAATGGAAAATATACTAAATTATATTAGCAGTAAAATTCTACACATGCAGATTAGTGGGGGAAGAAAGAGAGAAAGAGGTTGATAAAAGAAGTGTTGTTTAAGAACATTGGGTTACTAATAAGAGTGGATAAAATAAACTGTTACAGAAACGAGTTATTTTTTCTGCTTGCTCATAAATGAGGAAGGAACAAATATGTGGTTTAGAGATTCTTTTACTTCCCCATACTTATGTATTATTTGTGGCATTAATGTGATGAAAAGAATTGTGTAATGGCTCAGGGGCCCTTTATACAATGTTAAGTCTTGGAAGTGCGGTTGAGAAGGACGAAGAACTGTATATCGTTAAAGAGAATAGAAAAACCAAATCTGCAGCTAATGAAAGGGGAGATGGAAAGGACAGAAGCTAATGTAAGATAAATAATCCTACATGTGGAAAGGAATTTCTGTATGACATGTGAATGAAAAGATTAGAATGATATTTCATTCTTAGATTTTAGCTTAGTTTTGGAAACGATAAAAACCCCAAGAAATCAATCGCATGACAAAGCATTGTTTAATATCTTTATAAATTACTGTTAAACAAATAATTTGTCGAAATATTTTGCTAATGGTCAGCAAAAGTGTTCATTGGAATAATGTCATGTAATATTTAAAAATATCATCTTGTTATACATCTGAGGTGTATAACAAGATAATGTTTGCTTTGTATCACTAAAACTGATTTTAAAACAAACAAGAAATATATGAAAGGATGAATGTTGAAGTTACGGAGAGATAACATTTGTTGCAGTCAGAAACATTACTGTATTTCAGTGAAGTGTCTCAATATATATTTGTAATAAAATGTTGAGACAGTAGCATGTTACCGTCTTCTAAATTGCGTAGGTTCTTTAAAATTGGAAAATGTTCTTCCCACTTTCGGTAATTTATCAATTTCAGTTCAGTAAATATATAAAGCTAATATCTACTTGCATTGATTCTTTGTAGTCATATTCTTGTTACCAAAATATATTTTGCGTTTGTCAGAGAAGGATATCAGAAATATTTGTCTACGTAGTCATAGAATCCAAGAGTTAAATTCTTAATCTAATATTTATTCATGTCACCTCAAGAAAGTTATATTTCAAGTAGATTTATTTCTTCTAACACATATGTGTGTGTGTGTGTGTGTGTTGACGGGGGATGCTACGAAGGACATCTAGCTATAGAAATCCTGCAGATAGTGAAACAATATACAGTCCTTTACCTTGTTAGATTCCTTCAAACAGTCCATCCATGCCAGTATAGAAGACATGTTAAAAGATGATATGATGGAGTTTTCTATTGAAAATGATGTATGAACATTCAGTTGTTTGATCAAGTAGAATCTTAGGAATAAATCCTTGTTTCTTGAAGTTAGTACTCTGAGTCACTAATATAACCAGGATGACCTGATAGTTAATGTTTAACCCTTTAGCATACCTGATAGTTAATGTTTAACCCTTCAGCATTTAAATTGGCCATATCCAGCCTAAATATTTTACATGCTTTTTGTTCAAACCAGCCAGATGCAACCTCTCACACCTACCCTATAAGGTCCTTCTAAAAATAAGCAGTCACATCATGAAAATCTCAAAGCTACAAGATGATGCTTGATTAATTCAGAACAATGTGAATAAATAAGCATTACATTTGAATAAATAAGCATTACATTTAACAGAATAATCTGAATGCTAAAGGGTTAAATAGCTTTTCTACCTCCAGACACCACCAGCTTCGGACCAGGTTGTCACTGATATGTTCAAGGCTTATATCTTATGGTACACCTTTAAGCAGTTTATTAAATTCTTAGATGGTGAAGCTAAATCTACTGTAAAAGAATTTATTTGGTGGTTACCACATTGTCAAATTTTGAATGCTATTGAAAATTTGACAGAGGCATGGTGAGATGTGAAAACAACCATGATGCTCTTGTTTGGACTAAAATCTATCTGTACTGTAATGCAGACTTCCTGGATTTTGAGGAATCAATACAAAATGTTAAGGAGATTGTTGGGTTGCACATAAAATAAATGTAGAAAAGGTAGTGGAATTTATATGAATGTCTCGATGGAAAAAATATCTAATGAGACCCCTGTAGGTTTTGAACTGTCCCATGCTTAAGAAAACGGTGAGAGTAAAGACGTAAAACTAAGATGAACTTTAAAAAAGTAAAAAGTTTCTGCAGCTTTCAAGTTTTTACATAGAGCTATGATCATTTCAGAAAAAAAAAAAAAAAAAAAAGAACAGAGACATTCAGAAGCAAACAAGTTAATAAAAAGTGGATACATATGCTACAAGGAATTAAATAAATATATATTTAATATATATTACTGACAAGAAAGTAAGTTTTAAATGTAGTATAGCTGTGAAAACAGCAGAGAAATATTAAGTGTTTACCCTTATAAGACAGAAAAAAAGTTGCTAGCAGGCAGCTACAGAAATTGAACCCTGTACCCATCAGATACTGGCTGAGTGCTCTACCATTAAGCTAAATGGCTCCTGTTAGATGCTGTTTAGCTGCCTGCTGGCCATAGCCACCTGCAGACAACTTTTTCTGTCTTATATGGGTAAATGCTCAATCTATTTCTGCTGCCCAATCTATTTTCCTGCATTTGAAATTTTCTTTCCTGTCTGTAAAATACCAACACATACAAATGACATTTCCAAAGTTTGTTTGTACTACATACATAAATCCATTACACACACACACACACACACACACATGTGAATATATGGTAGCAATTTTTCTTAAAGTCTTTCAATTGTTTTATTTGTCCTTTATGCTGTGTTTGAACTATAGCTTCACTAAAGCCATGAAGCTATCCAAACACTGTCTCTGCCCCTGGATGAAATAATTGCTTAAGAGAATCTTAATACAAATTTATTTATGTTGTTTTTTTTATATACATATTTCAGATGATAATCCCAGGAATGTTGTGTTCATTTATCACTCATTAACCAAACCAACTTGAAATTTCCTATCAGCAGCAATTCCTTTTTAATTAGTAACCCGGAGAAAATGGTTCTGTAAAAGTGACTGCCGTTAATGTGTTACTTTTGTAAAAGGTGAGATTTGAACTTAGAATGTAAAGAGCTGAAATAAATACCACAAATCACTTTGTCCAATGTTCTAACAACTCTGCTGCATATAAATATATATAGTGTGCGTATGATTTATAATTATATATTCCAAGAATAAGAGGAAAGAAAGTGTCATGGAAAACAAGAACTCATTCAAGATATTAGAAAATGTTTGTTTTGTTATGAGTTTCTTAACAGAGAAAATGTTGGCTCTGTGAGATTGTACATAAATATAATTTTCATTTAATTTAAAATATTTAAAATTTCATATAATAGCTGCTCTTTTTGTTTTATTGTATTGCCTTGATAGTCATACTGTTTTACAAATAAATAACTTAACTATTCTTACCTCCTTGAGGAAAAAATTGAGCATAAATGTCCTTAAATGTATCTTCGTTCACTATACCTGTCGGACATTCCTATGGAAAAGAAAAGAAAGAAAACATATGTAATGAATAACTGAACAGTGTTCAGAAAATCTGTGATTAAATACATAAAAGTAACTGGAAATTGCCTGTGGAGTTGCTAGCTGCTGGCTATATATTGGTCTCTTCACTTAAAAAAAATAAAAGGTATCTTTCTCAACATTAATCAAACATTTTGGATTCATATTAATATTTTCATTCAATTGCTTTAATTTGTTAGTATTTACATTGAACAGCTGTTTTGTGTGATTGTTATTCTATGAAGTCCGGTGTTACATTTGCCACCTCCCAAAAATAAAATAAGCAATTATAGTTATGATAATAATTAGTTAAACAGAAGGTATTGAAGGAGAAAATGTATGTTGTAGACTTGTCTTCAAAGATGGTTTCATCTGTAAGTTGAGTGATAAATCAGCGTAGATTAATTTCTTACATAGACAGAGAAAATGACAGTTAATCATTAAATGGTTTCTCAATTTCCAGAAACTGGAAACTGAGAAATTATATAAAAGAAAACATGATTAAGATCAATTATTGGAGTATTAAAATACAATGTGTTTCAGGAAAAGAAAATTTGAACATAAATATATATAAATTAATAAAAATCTCAGTAAGTTCATTAGCTTGAAGTGAGGTGTACTCTAATATTTTGGGCAGTTAAGTTGTCTACTAAAATTAGAAATATTCTCAAATGTTCTAAGCATTATTGCATGTCATAACTCACTTGGCTGATAATAGGCTTTTGCAGAATTTAGTTGTATCTCTTTATATTTTCAGTTTAGATTCTGCAAAGGTTAAATTTGCCAATTTTAATCGATAAAATAAACTAACAGTCTAAGTAGATCAGGTCTAAGAAGGGACAGGTGCTCCCCACTTTTCAAGAAAAGAAGCGTGGCCTTCTAAATAATGTTATTATGCCCTTTTCTCCTGGAACTGTATTCCCTTTTGACCTTGTGCCCTCCCTTTGTAAAATTCCTGAGACTGCACCTGTAGATAGATCAGTATAATTAAGTATTCTCTTCTCTAAATTTCAAAAGCTTACGTTAGAAATAGTTATTGTATATAAAGGTTTTTTCCTTTAATATTCTCAATCCAATCCTCCTTTGACAGAGTAAATTATACAACAGGAAAAGTCAGTTTATTTTTGTGTATCAATTGAAAATGAAGTCACAAGGTAGAGAAGACAAACAGCCCAACTACTTAATCTGAAGACCATTGTTTTCCCAATGGACTTCATTCATAAGAAAAGAAATCACCTTAATTATAGTGAACGGTAAAGATATGCTTTATCATTAATATTATATTTACCAAAGTTGCTTGGTTGGTCTCACCATATGTACATACATGGTTAAGAACTACTGCATATTCTGAATATTTAAAGCTATATTCACAGTTTTAAACATTCGTATGAAGTGTATTTTTGGAGCGATATTGAGTATTCAGCTTTCTGTGTGCCTAGAATTTAGAAAACTCTTCTCTCCAAATATTGTCTCCACATATTTCAGTACTTGTTCAAAGATGAGAATTTTTTAAACATTGATTTTCCTTGCCGATGAGCATTAAGATAATTTGTGTTATGAGACTACCAGCATTGATCTTAAAACTGTCAAACATTTTACAATTCATGTTTAGTAAAAATCAATTAGTATAAAACACTGGAAACAATATTGATAAAGAATCATTCCTTGCTAAATGTTGTATATAATATGTCATCTGATAGAGTGGTTTGAATGGAGTAAAATATTGAGAAGTATCAATAAGTACTGTTAAAAGAATAATCAAATTATTGCAGTGACATAAAGCTTAAATGATCAGTCTGACATATATTTCCACTCACCCTAACTACTGTTCTAATTTCTCCTAAACCCCAACTCGTACAACATCACCCATAAGCGTGTCTACACCATTAACTTGAATTCTTCTTCCTTTACAGATATGGCATTTTAATGTATGGGATCCTGCAAATGAGCTCCTAATTATGGTGATACTAGTAAGCTCATGCCTACTGCCACATCACTTCAGATGGCATACTGCAAATTACCTCTCTCAAAGCTCTATATAAATCAGTCTGTTCAGATTCCATAGTCTTATTATTTCTAGAATATTTCTCCAGACAGACATAAAGACCTTATTTCTTTGTTATCATCAGTTAAGAAGAACAGCTAATAAAACTTATTAAATTTGCTTCCTTCTTTAAAATTCAATCTATTTATTTACTTCTAAGTGTTTTATTAACTAACCTTATCGAATCAATGGAATTTTATTTACCCAAAAGGAAATATATTCAAGGCCACTTCTAAATGTTAGCAAAATAATTTAAGAAGAACATATTCTGTCTAATATATCAATACAAAATTATAAATAAAAGTAAAATAAAACATCTTTATATGCTTCAAACTCTACAAAATTCATGTTCACACTTCCATATAATGATGTAAATACTGGATTTCTTTTTAAATTTGTAGAAGAAAAATATAAATTGAAAGATGTATCTTGAACTAAGCTTCATTTCTTGGATGAGTAGAAAGGAAACTCTTGTGGTATTAAAAAAGATGGACTAAGAGTGTAAGGAAGTCAAGTAGGAGTATATCTGTTTGTATATATATATGAGTGTGAGTACAATAAAATAATAGCAACAGCAGCAACAATGAAAACTATCAACAAATATAAAACAAAGTACACCAGTATCAAAACAGAGAGAAGAAAAAAACAAAAAAAAACAAAAGTAAATCTATCAACATAGAAATAATATATTTATGAAATATATGAGGCTATTTAGCATGAAAGCTTTTCTAAATGTTTCCCGCTTGTATAAGTAGTGTCTCAGCTTTTAGCTTATCCATTGCACTATATTTATACGTGTTGAAAGGGACCAACATTTTTAGCTTGATGAATTCTTTAAAAGCTGTCTGCTTCATTATTTGACCCCTTTCAAATGAAATACACTTATACAATTGTTCTGTAGCTTTTCACCTAAGAATGTTCCAGAATTAGACATCTTTTCGATGATCAAAAGGTACTGATCTATTTACTTTTTCTAGTGACATTTTTTTCCATTATATAAAAGTATAGCTATTAATAAGATACATTGTAAGAATTGTCAGGATAGAAACTGCAAATCTTTGTTTATCAACAATACAAACGAGACATCAGTTTCAAGAGAAAACACATTCATTATCCTTAAACACTGTCATTAAACAATGAGTGTTGTCCATATTTCGATCACAATAATGTCTGTCACTTCTCTTCAGGCCTACAGTTAGATCTCCTGTAGTGGTCATAATAGTGGTTTTTTTTTTGCCTTTTTTTCTTTTGATTGCCAGAAAATGAACAGAACTACACTAAATCTATAATTAATAACCAATTTATAGTTATTTTGTCTTGATTGAAGTGGAAAAATGTGACTATTTGAATGCTTGGCGTTTCAAATATAATTAAGAATGTACTTTTTAGAAAGTAAAGTTAACTGACATCACAAAGTATTTAAATACAACTAGAAAGCCCTTCATGTCTAAATGAACCTTGGTTATATATTTAGTGTGACATTATGCATTAAACTATCTGGTGTGTTCATTAGCTTAATAAACCTGTCTTAATGAACATTTTACAAATACAACATTTAAACACAAATTTAGAAAGACGAAAATGTCTTCAAGTTTCAGCAATATAGCAGTATAGGTATGGAAAATGGATGCACAAGACAAATGATATGAAATTAACTTCAATAGAAAGGAACTTTAATAAAACATGGCAATCTCAGAAAAGAATCCTTGAAGACATTTCAGTCTTGGAGAATGTGAACACATGCCAAGTATACAATAAATTACTGGGTTCACAAATTGTAAAAAAAATAATTGAAATTATTTGTCTAATGAATTTGCAATAAACTAATTGAAAATAAAAATGCAGAAGAAGAGCAAAACAACAAGAGATAAAACTATAAAACACATCAACTGGCTTACGCATGTGCATGCATGCAAACACACACCCACATGCACATGCATACACACGCACACGTGTACACACAAACACGAGCATACACAAACTCTCACATAAAGATATATATATATATATATATATATATATATATATATATATATTGTAAGTCAGTAGTGCTAAGTTAATCCAGGCATTTATATTGAGAAGCACTTCCATGGACAGTAGTAAAAAGGAATATTCCTGGAGGAAATAGGTGTTTTGAATAAATGGAAAATCTCTAAGTTCAATTTCCATTGTATAGTATGATTATTAATTATATGTATACATTTATGCATGCGTGTAATTATATGCATGTAATTATATGGTGTCCCTCCTAAAAATGCAAACACCCATTGAATGGTTATAAAGTCGATGTTTATTAAAATACATAACATTTTGAAAATTTAAAAGAATCCACCAACAGAATTTATGAATGCCTGTTTTGAAACGGATGGGAAGTTCAGTTCAGGTAGTAATGATTATGTAAAATGATAGAATTGTATGCACAAAGAAGCATTTCAATTGGTATTTGTGTGCATTGTTATTCAGTGGTTGCCCTCAATTTGTTGACTGGTGCCCCTTTTGTGCCACAAAATTTATCTTTTAAGTAATTCCATAAAAGTTTTCTAATGGTTCAGTGAATGCAGGGTATATTCTACTGAATATCTTTGTGCAATTCATTTCTTTGGCAACCAGGCCCTTATGTTACTGTGGTAGTGCAGGGTACCTCATGTTGCTTGAAATAAAACTCTATGTCTTCAGAGTCTTCTTGAATGCTTGGCATTATAAGTTGTTGCAGAAAGTCTGAGTAAATATGAACAATCACTGTATCATGAAAAAGGAATGGTCCAACAAGTGGTTTTGAAGGTAAGCCCCACCATAGTGTAACTCCTGGAAAATTAAAATGATGCTCCTCTGCAATATGTGAATTCTCACATCCCTGACACGTGCAATTTCAGCAGTTAATTAAACAGCTTAATTGAAATGTAGTCTCATAATGGCACACTAACTTTGTTGGAAAATGTACAGATATATGTGTATGTATATATATATATATATACATGAGATTTTTCAAATTGACAATGTTAATATTCGAACAACTTCCGTTGTTTCCTGTGATCTCATGAAATCTCATTTTTTGGTATGTGTTGGGGATGCTTACCAACAACTATTTCACCATAAAGTAATAGCCTTGGAAGCCTGAGATTATCAAAATGGATGATATGATTTACGTACAGCATATGATACTGGATTAACTAAGCTTACATAGTGAGACAGCCTTCTGTATCAGGTGTAAGAGATTTTCCAGCTGATGTTTAATGCATGCTTTAGACTCTTCTGGTGAAATATTTTGAGTATTTTGATTTGTCGTTGATACAAGCCACCCAACACAGTTGTGGGATATGACAACATAAGCATCAAAGATGCAAAGCTTGATGGACAGTTTCAAAACCCTGTCTGACCCCTTTGTCCAATGTCCCAAGTTTCAGTGGGAGCCATATCAATCTTCAGGTTCATCTCAGAACCCATGAATCCATCTATGGAGGCAGTGCCGTTGAGATATGTCATGTCTTTGTCTCCACATGTGGGTTCTTTGGAACATAAGTAAATATCATCTTAGTTTTCTTCAGGTTTATTGTAAGTCCAAAAGCAGGAAAGATACTGAAGAAGAAGTTCATTATTTTCTGAATAATGTGTTCCAGTGAACAGGAACACCACATGAGTTATGAAGGTCTTCAACTAAACTTTGAAATGATTCAGGTTGGAGAGTTGATCTGATTTTCAATAACTGACAAAGATGCCTTCATCATAATCATGAGTAGTCATGGGTACATAGTATGTGGGGAATAAAGTCAGTGAAATTGTACCCCATTGTTTAACACCGTTGTCCACATGGATAAATGGCACCTGACTTTCTAAGGTTTCTCCACTGTACAATATTTTCTAGTCACTGAGACCAAGGGTTTTGTTTAGTCAATAAAAACTTGCTCTATTCATTAAAGATCATATCTGTGGAGAGTTTCTCAGATCTGAAATCATGTACAGTCAATGATAGAGCTTATGTATGTCTGAAGATGAATTTAATAATAGCTTAGTGAATGTATTATCAATAGTTACATACATATACATGCACACATGTACATACACAGACACACACACACATACATACACTCACAAGTATATGCATGAATACTAAGAAATTTGATTCCCATGTAGCTCTTTGATTTAGCCCCACTGCATGCCAGTGACACCTACTACAGCTCTGGGCCAACCAAAACCTTTTGAGTGGATTTGGTGTGAAGAAATTGAAAGAAATTCATCAAATATATATATATATATATATATATATATATATATATATATATATATACATGTGTGTGTGTGTGTCCCCTTGGTTTGACTGCACATGATATTGGTAAACAAGCAACACTTTTATACAAATGGTACCGTTTATTTCCAATTTTCCATGTCAGGTCAGTGGGGAATATTACCTTACATGGAAGAAACAGGTGATTGTTGGCAATAAGAAGAGAAGGGCATCTGGGCATAAAAAATCTGCCTCAATGAACTTTGTCTGCCCAAACAAGCATAAAAAGTAGATGTTAAAGTGATGATAAAAAACAACAATGCTGTATGTATGTTTGTATATATAAATATATATTTATATACACACATATATATATATACATACATATATGTACACATACATATTCACACACACACACACATGAAAAAATACAACTGTTAATGAGGCAAAAACCATGCATGATGCAGAATGTAATAAAAGAAAAAAATTATGAAACATAATTCTATATCCATGCAAAAGGCAAAATGTTCGAAGAAAGCTGCAGAGCAACATAGCAAAACAAATGTGTAATGCAAAGGTATAAAATACATATCAAACATTTGAAAAGATAATAAATAGTTTTTTTCGTTTTTTTTTTTCGATTTTATAATAATGATAATTTGAAAAAAAAATTTTTTTATCTTTTTTTCTTTTTTAAATAATTTTGTTGAAGATGAAAAAATTTCATGCAGGAAATAAAGTCAGTGTGACACTAAGCTTATGTTGTGTTGTATTGAGAGAAATGTTGTCAGTTGAAGATGCAGACATAAAAAGGGAATACGTGATTGAACTAACAGTAAAATAACTATTTGTTTTAATGAATAAATCAAACATACTTCAATGTTATAATAATGACAGATCAGTGAGATAGTAAAATGTTTTGTTGTTTTTTAAAAGTTATTTTATCATGAGAAAAACATTTTAAAAAATTTGTTTTCTATTCAAAGAAAAGAATGTCATGTCCGTATGAATAATTACAGATATGAAAATATTTTGGTGAAAAATCATTGTTTGAAGTTTGGTTAAGGATAGTTGTATAGTCCATTGATAATCAATTTTGTTTAAAATTAAATTGTTTCAATAATCTATTTAACAAATCATGTGTACTAACCATTTCACCTATAAGAATTTTGTAAATAACCTAAACAAAAAATTTAAGCCAAATAGGAATAAAGTTGTTAATTTAATTTGGAAAATTATTTTTCTATTTTTCTATTGATAAACAATATTCCTCTATAATTTGAGTCATCAAAATCTAATATCAATGGAACTGATAATTGGAAAAGGATTATTATTATTGTTTTTGCTAAACTTTATAAGACTGAACATTAAGGTTTGAAGTATTATAATGATAGCTGTTCTACAAGTTAAATATAGTAACATGGCATAGTTAAGAGAAATGTAAGTGTCTATTTAGGGAGAAATTATAGGATAAAGGAAGAGTCTAGAATATGTTGATCAAACAGAACTCAGGAATGATAGGAGAGAGATTGAAGATGATGAAGATTTTCTTGGAATTCAAATTTCTGAATTGATTTAACAGCTGTGACATCAAGTTTTCACATATCTTCCCAGTGCAATTTTTATAATGACCTGCAGAAGTATTGAGTTTATAGTGCCAGACCAACTAAAGGGAATGGTTTGTAAATGTTCATAAACCTGATGGACACAAACACAATATAATTCTTTGTTTTAACTCTTTATAGATGATTTTCTTTCCAAGATGTATTTAAGATGTATTAACGGCAGTTTTAAAAAATACATTGAAATAAATTCAGATTGGATTAAAATAAAATTTTAAACATTAGTTTCAAAAGTAATTTAATTGAAAATGATTAAAAGTTTTAACCAGAAAACTTAATCGTTGAAAAACCATGCAGATAGCTTTACAAGATTAAGGCAAACAAAATAGTTTTATCAATGTTGTTCTCTCACATTTGTTATTTGAAATTGTTAATGTTCACTGGAATCTCTTAAATGTTTAATTCTATTTGAATCAAGAGTAATAAGTTATTGAATGCGGTTTTTTTTTAATTTTCAAGATGATGGAGATGATGATGTAAGAAGTAAGTTCATATTCCCCTTTTTTGTTTGAGTTAGATAGATGTATATATAGAGAGAGATAGATAAAAATAAAAAGAATAAACTGAGCAGGGACAATCTCTAAACAACAGTAATGAGACAATGCAAAAAAAATAATACGTCACCATTGTACGACCAGCGATACTCTGAAACAATGAAAGTAAAAAAAAAAAAAAAATAGATGGAAAAATTAAGGAACAATATTCACTTGAGTTTAAAAGAATTTTAAGTAGTTTCAATATGGTTCCAGAAAGACAAAAGGAATCTTCTCTAATGTCAGTCCATCTAATAATAAGAATAGGAGAAAATGAAGAACAACTGAAGAAGAAAGAATGATGATGATGATGATGGATGATGGATGATGATGATGATGAAGTAAAACATGTATGATATAAGTTATAATTTTACCATCTAGTTTCTGGATTGAAAGAAAATCATATCCAAACCATAATATATTCATGGAAATCCATTCAAGTGAATGTGAGTGTGTGTGTATTACTAAACAAAACCAAAAACTATCCAAGAGTACAGTTAAGCCAAACATCCCACATTGTCTTGCTAACTCTACAGATAATAAGAAAACAATAAAATTGACCAACACTCAGATTCAATTTAATATTCAACGTTTAAATTTGTTATTATACAGCATAGACAAGTGTGAGGCATAAACAGAAGAAAATTTGGATTGTTTTCAGATTGTCCAGGGGAATCTGGGTTTGGAAAAGGTCACAAAGTTAGTCTACTATTACCAATTTTGTCAAAAGATAATTTATTTGTGATTGTTGTTTGATACATATGCTCCCTGGGTAACTATATCAAAAATGATTTAGTCTTCACTTTCTGGCAATGCCATCATGAGAATTCAAGCAAGAGCTTTTCTATTCATTAATAGAAAATGAACATATCTATGTTACTCTTTTGACAAATTTGACAATGGTCTGACCATTCTCTATGACCATGAAATAACTTTTTAAAAACATAGTTTGTTTTTAAAAATTTTAAATCTTTCTTTAATTATAATCACTAAATATAACATCAGTTTATGTATATTTCTGGCAGGAGAGAAAATACCATTTTTTTTCCCTAAGCAGTGTTACATTTTGTGATTCGGAATTATAGTTTTACTTGATTAATTAAAAAAAAAATTAGATGAAAATAAGCTAATTAAATAACTATGACCACTTGTATAGTGAAACTCCTTTTGTTTTGTTGATTGGTGTAAGGAAATAAAGCTATAACTACATATAATCAACATCACTCTAGCATTAAGAACAAACACTTCTTGTGTTAATTCTAGGTTGCTACAAGACAAAAAATATTGATTAAGCTACTAAAGACAATGGAACCTGGAGCTGACAACTTTCACACAACCAAAAGTACTCAACTTTAATTCAATAATTATAAATTAATTAACTTAGTCTTACAAATAAGCTAGTTATGAATTTGTAACATAGTTTACTACAATATTAAAAAATGTCTTTGAATCATATGTACTATTAAGTCTGTGAGATATAGAAATTTCACAGGCTAAACACTTTAATAATATTTAATTACATTAACCCTTTAGCATTCAGAATATTCTGTCAAATGTGAAGCTTATTTATTCACAATCTTGAATTAATCATGTATTATCTTGTAGCTACGTGGTTCCAATGATGTGATTTCTTTATTTTTAGAATGACATTGTAGCATAAGTGTGAGAGGTTAGATCTGGCCAGTTTGAACATAGAACAGGTAAAGTAGTTGGGCCAGATATGGCTGGTTTAAATGCTAAAGGGTTAAAGGCACAGTTTGTCAATGAGTAGAGTATTATAATTATTAGCTAAAGAAGGCAAATGGAATTATAATATCAAATTCTACATTAAGAATGTTCTAATGTTAGTGAAAATAACTATAATTATCATATACACAAGGCAACAAATTTATGGGGAGGAGTGAAGTCAACTCTAGTATATGACTGGTACTTTATCTTATTTCAGAAAGATAAAAAGTAAAGTTAACCTCTTTTTGAGTTTTGAACTCATAACGAATACCAGAAGGTATTTTATTTACTCTAATGATTCTGTCAATTCACTGCTCTTCTTCTTCTTAATAATAATAATAATAATACTGGCACCAGAAATCATTATTATTAATTTTATTAGAAGAATGGTTAAGTGCTTTAGAGAAATTGTTCTCAAGCAAAATGGTTACAACTGGCAGTGAAAGCCTTATAAAATTTGTGATCTTTGGAATTATTCAGAACGTAATCTATTTTAATTAACAATTTAGAATGTAATTAATTGTTTGTTTCATTGCTATACTATTTTGTAAAAACAACTTGATATCTAACAATCACTACATTTTTGAAATACACCCCCACCCCTCTCTCTCTGAAAGTATTTCTCATTAAAGATAATATCAGAGAAATGAAATGGATATTTTTAACTGGAACTAGTAACAAACTAAATGAGGAATGGAAGTGCAATTGGTTGATATATGATACCATCATCGTCATCATTTTACATTGTTTTCCCATGCTTTTATGGGTTGTATAGATCATGTCATGTGCATTATTTTTTGTAACTTTCTTATCCGGGTTTAGTCTCTGGAAATATATTTTCTTATGTCTTCTGTGATCTTTCTCTTCTGCAGTCAGATTGTTTCAGACATCTTTTTACTCAGTTGTCATCCTCCAAATGCATCTTTTGTCTGTATCAATTCAGTCTTCTTGCTCACAACACTTGATTTCTTTTTTAATCCAGATTTCCTTTCAGCTAATGTCAAAACACTCACACACACACACAAAGTTCTAAAATTTAAACTGAAACACAACAAAGGATAAAACAGAAAATTCCTATACATGTTGAAAAGTTGCTAATTCCTCATCAGTTACTGTCCAAAGGATCCTTACAATTTCATGCCTAACTGACAAAGAATTAGCAACATCCCATCATGTGTGTGAATTTTCTGTTTGTCCCTTTGTTGTGATTTTGCTTAAATTTTGGAACTTATTAAATGCAACACTACACACTTTTATTTTTTTTACCCATTCAGATAAAAATAAATATATATATATAGAACAGAAAGGGACGAATTTCAATTATCCCCACATGGTGAGATGTAGTATATATAAGAAATTAAAGAAGGAAAATGAACACACTTTACATAGTATTAATATATTTTAAAATATACTTTATATTGTGTTTGTCAACCAGTTTTACTTTCACTAATCATGACATTAAAATTATTTTAATTATGTATTTTCTTAAGAAAATTTTTTTCTTTAAGAAAATACGTAATTAAAATAATTTTAACGTCATGATTAGCTAAAGTGAAACCAGTCGACAAACAATATAAAATATATTAAAGAATATATCAAAACTATGTAAAGTGTGTGCATTTTCCTTCTTTAATTTTTTATAATATATATATATATATGTATGTATATATATATGCACATATGTATGTATGTATATATATAGATAGGTATTTCATAAAGTTTGCACATTTCAGTATATCTTTATGTCAAAAGGAAAAGGTGCTATACAAGTAAATATCTGTACATGTATCTGTGTGTAGTAGGTCACCATTAAGGTAGAATTTAACATTTTATGAGTGTGCAGATGCTGCCTTAATTGTGGAGCACTTAAGTGAGGGGATGGATTATTGTTAGAATACCTGACTTTTCATTTGATAAAGGTGGAATAATGGAAAAATAACCTTACACCTATATTGACACATAGAATAACACTTGGATAACATTATTTTCAATAAGGAACTGAGACTAAATGAAATTCTGATTGTTAAGGAAGTAAGAGGGTGTGGTAAAAGGGCCTTTCTATGTAAGAAAGGCTATTTTTCTTCGCTTCTAATAGACAGCATCATTATTTCAATATCTACTTTTTCATGCTTCCATGGGTCAGAGTTTATTGAGGCAGGATTTTCTACAGCTGAATGCCTTTCCTGTCACCAACCCTCAACTTTTTCCAATCAAAGTAACATTTTGAGAACATAGACCTTAATTTCAAAGAAGACAAGATGGATTGCTAAATCTGCTCAAATTCTAGCTCATGCTGCAGAGCATGAAATCATTTCCCCTGCTGGTAAAGTTATTTAAAGAAAATTTACATTTGAAATTACAACACTTTAACTCCTCCCACCCCTGACAAAAATCTAGTTGTTCATCAAATGCATAACCCTCTACTTAATCAAAATATATCTTATGATGTGAACTTTGTAAGATAAAGTCTTATTTCTACCTGTTTAATAAGCTTCATATGTCAGGTTACTTTTAAGACATTGAGTTATTTACCATTCAAAGTGTAGATATCAAATGATTAAATATGACATTTTAGTCCTATTCTTTTAATAAGTCTAATGAATAAAACGGTTGAATTAAATGACATGACCCAAATATTGTAATACAATATCTAAATCCTCTATATTGCAATCACCAAGCCACTCTTGTAAGTGAAATGATCAAAAAAAGTAAAGAGATTTTCGCAACTTTTGATTTAATGAATGAAACAGTTTCATATTTCTATTGTGATTATTCCTTGTAAATGCTATGTAAGAGAAACTAATGAAAATAAACTATCAATGAGCTTTAATGTTAACAAAGCTATACAGAATCTGTCAAGGATAAACAACAGAACAGAGACTACTAAATGTGGTGCTTGTTTTTCTATATTCTGATTTCCAGATGTGTGCATGTCTGTATATATATCCTCCTCCTCATCATCGTTTAACACCTGCTTTCCATGCTGGTATGGGCTGGATGGTTTGACTGAGGACAGGCAAGCCAGGAGGCTGCATCAGGCACCCATCTGATCTGGCAAGGTTTTGTGTGTCAGCTGCATAGTTTGAGGATGAATACAACATGTGGTTGCTTTAACTCTGGACAAACTGTAATGAGAACTTGGTGCTGACTTGAGGTGAATTGCATAGAACATAGAGCAGCGTTGAATGGTCATTCTACAAATGACTACAAATTTTTAAAAAATCGCTATACACAGATATTGTTTTGAGCTGAGTGGGGGTGCTAGATTCCCTTGCTTGAAAATATAAGGACACAGATTGTGTTGTATAGCCAGCTGGAGACGATGTCTCCTAGGGCTAAATTACAGCAACATTTGTCCTAAACCAGGACTGCCATGTTATGTTGGCAAATAATCTTTACTCCATTTTTTTCATTGTTTCTAATAAAACTGAGAAAAAAGCCATAAAGAACATCACCACATGACAACAATCTTGAGAGAGATTTGAGAAAAATATCACTGGCAGCTAACTAAAACCATTGTGTTATTATTCTTCTATATGTTATTATCCATTGCCTAATCATTACATCACAATCACTTATAATTGAATGAATCTTTGGTGGAATTATGTTTTTGAGCTGCACAAATTTTTTCCCTGCCTGGTGAAAGCTGCCACCTACTGCTTTGACCTAGGTAATTTAGCTTGGAAAATGATAGCTATTGCTCTTTGAAGGCTCCAGTGCTTTACAATGTCCTCATGTATCCATTATGTATTGCTACCATGGGAATTGTTATGCTCCTGCTGGCTTTCATATTTTAGCTGAATCCAGATTACTGTAAGGGAAGGCAAAGCTCTGTGGCAGCCTACGAAAATCATTATTTGTGCCTTTCTAAGGATCGCCTAATTGCTTTTACTTAAATGAAACATCAGTGAAAGAACTAACAGTGAACAGTACATATAAACTATTGTACTGTGTATGTGACTATGCATGTATTGCCCACTGCTTAAACACTGCTGTTGCATTTACTTGAAAGGATTATTGGCTAATCAGTGGCAGTAAATACCAAACAAATCAGATAGTTTTATTGTGTGTGTATTACCGCTGGCTGTTCTTTTACTCAAATGGATCACTAGTGGACTGCATTTTGCCACTACAGAAATCGTCATGTACACAGTGAATCACACTCTAGCCATGTGCAGACAACTATAAAATACGGTAAAGATTTGTGGTAGCTTATTAAAACCAGTGTGGGTTATTGGTGGACTGTGAGGAGAAACCTCATGTTGTGCAGGAGACCAAAGAGTTGTGTACTTCCTGCTGACACCTTGGGCATGGTAAGATGTTGATGGCTATCTGTTAATGTTTAAATCAATATAGACATCCACAGCATTCACTTAATGAGCAATTTTCAGTCTGCACAAGTTTCTGTACAATAAAACAGAGCCTGCTGCTTACCTGCTTTATTTTCGTGCTAATTCAACTTGAAAAAGCAGCAACTGCTTTTCTTTATAGGCTCCAATGCATAGCTTGTTGGTTCAACATGGAATTTACTACCAAATGCTGAGCCTGGTTCTTCATGTCATGACTTTTATTATACCACTAACACTGAAGTGAAGGTTCTCAAAACTTGGAAATATTGAAACATCTTTCTTGCAACTCTCCTGTTGTTTTTACCTATTTCCATTTGTTTTGTCAATGCAGTTAGTAACACCACACACACACACACACACACACGTACGTAACTTTAATATTCATGATGATAAGGCTTTAAACTGTTATGAAATTGTTGACTTTATTACTGTCTTTGCTCTAAGTCAATTTTCATAATTTTTAAAAAAAGTTCTGTAACTTTGTTTCTCACCAATCTTTATAGAACAAAAAAAAAAAATACTCTCTCAAATATTTTTACCGGATGATGCTAAACTAAAGTATATATATATGATAATGCTAAAATATAAGGAAATTATAGATTGAAAATTTTCCCAATATGCTCTTAAACAGTAATGCTTCTGTCAACATTGTTATTAATCTTACAAAGTGAGAAAGGAGAAAAAAAAGCTAAAAAACTAAAGGTTATGAGATAAGCTTGATTTGTAAATGAAAATTACAAAGTCAATATTGTTTTGTTTCTAATGTATATAATACATTTTTAACAACATCATGTTATTTTTATTTTATAAACCTCTGTTTACCTCTGAAGCTATGAAAAATGATTTATATTTATCTAATATAATGGTTTGATCTCATGTTTGTAATAGTATAGAGCAAACCTAATTTTTCTATAAACAAAACATAATATGAATCAATGTATTGAAGTGTGTCCTTACCGACAGTTCTGAAATAATATTATGTTGGAAGAGTTAAACCATGATAGAGAAAAACGAGTAAAAGGAAACTGTATTTTATATTTCTCAAATGGTCATTATTTTTACTCTAAAAGAAGAAGAAAATGTAAATACTAAAGCGAAAAAACCCCCCCAAAATACCACATTTTACTCAGCAACCAATCCTTTATCAGTGTTTTTAAAGGTCCTCAAAAAAAAAAAAAAAAGGTAAAAATTCAATTAACTAGTTTCATATGTGATCAGTGCAAAAGTTATTCAGCATGCACAAAACAAGGTAACGACTAGAAACAAAAGAAGCAGCATATTAGAATATGAAGCTTGGAAAGCATATTTATAGCAAGATGAATAAGGCAGAAATACAACATCCACAACGGATTTGAATGTTTGGTGAAAGATGTTTTCACTGAGTAATTATATCAGTTTTTAATCTACTGAAAATAGAGGAACATAGTCAGTCATGCATCAGAACTGATAGTTGGAAAAAAAAAAAAGAAAGAAAATGATTTTCTTCATACTTCAATTTTTTTATTTTTATAAAAAATATTTCATCTTATTAATAGAAGGGAAAATAACATGTAATACGCATTTCACATTTCATCTATGGCCATTAAATGGTGATTAGATGATTCTCAGGAGATTTCATATATACAATATTAAAATCTGACACATAGAAGGTTTATTTTTTTTGTATTTTTTTTTTTCGTTTTTGAGAAATATTACGAATGATATATTTGCTAACATCTCTTAGTCATCGTCAAAATTAAAAGTAAAAATATTTGATTTATTTTACTTGTAGAATTACCTTATTTCATTCAGGCTTACTGTTTTTCTTTATGTCCAACCTAAATTAAGTTTCGTTATAGCTGAGATGGTCAAACTTTCTAGACTTTGACAATATTTTATATTGAAACAAAAGAGCTGGTAATTAAATATATTAAAACTGTAGTCGTTAGTTTCAGAGAAAAGTAAAAATACATAAACTATAGAAATTGAAACATGACATTTATTATCATTTCAAATTATAAGTCCAATTTGTTTCTAAAACTCACGGTTTTATAAATTTAACAAATATATAAAATAATGAATGAGAAATTTTCACAATAAAAATTGAAGCCGTATTTGAAAAGCTTCATCAATGTTGTGATAAGCATTATAATTAAAAAAAAGTTGCAAAATAGTTCGTCTAATATAATATTCAAAAGTTATAGATTAAACAAAGCATTCATATATATTAAAGTATGTATGTATGCAGATATATGCACTTGTGTGTGTATGTATTTATAGAAAGATTGCTACAGCTACAAGCAGTGCATATAGAAAGATAGGATCCTAAAAAAAATGTACGAGAAATAGGAATCCATTGTATGTGCAGTTAGATAAAAAACAGTTGAGAAAAATATCGCTATGGTTGCTTCGTTAAAGCGACTGGCGTTACTGACAAAGAGAAACAGAGCTTGAAACACTCTATAGTTTGTTAATAATAATAACAATGATATATATATATATATATATATATATATATATTGAGAGAGAGAGAGAGAGAGATTAGTAGAATAATCTTACTCCCAACATTCACTGAATTAAGAGAACTAAAAGTCATACATGCCTCACATCATGATCATTGTATATTATCTTCATATTAACTGAAATATATACCATGAGAAGGTAAAAGTGAAGGATAAAGAGAAAAGCAGTGAAAGAAGAACCTTGTAAGTTGCATTATATCAAAGACACAGTGATGATAGACTTTTAATGATACATTCGTAATTAAATGCATAAATTGCAGAGGATAAAGCGTCTTTGCTTCTTATGAACCTTTACAACAACACCAAACCTTTGTGACAACAACATGGCAGTACTATTCAGATTTTAATAAATGAACATTTTTTTTTTTTGGTAACACGTGACGATATTTTGCACAATAGTTTTACTAAGTTAACAGAAAATATTAAAATCTTTGTCTCAGCTTACTGTTATTGAACAGAAAATAATATTATTAAAGACAAATGTGGCTTGATAAGACAAATTGGAGCTTTGAAGTTCTGTATTTTCAAGTAATTATTATAATTAGAGGAAGGAATATGGCAGCAGACTAAATATTTTTCTATATTTAGACTAATCCTTCTCGACTTCTGTGATGAACTAGTGTCAAATTCAGTGGGGAGTCTTACATCCTCAGTTCACTAAACACCATGACAGTCCAGATATACTTCAGTCTCATGAGCATTTTATAGATTTTGAGGATACAATAAATAGCTGTAATATCTTGGAGTTGATTATAATATCTGTTGCTAACATAACTTTACTTTGGATCCATTCAAAATGAATAGAAATAACTATAAAGAATTGGTGTTGGGACCAAGTGTAGAGTGTAAGACACTGTGTTTTACTCTTCTTCTGTGACTGAGTCTGAGAAATAAGGGTATCGCTTGAAACCTTTTTCACAAGTGACTAGTGGCAGTAAATTACCTTCGGAAGGGAGGCCTGACCTGGATGCATGAACAGAGTGTACTCTGTTAAGAGCAACTATAGACCAGCTTGCAGTATTAAACCAGGCAACAAATTAAGTCTACAGCCTCATAGCAAAAACAATCCAGAAGACGCTCTACACAATTTTCTTTTATTGACCTGAGGTTAAGATAGAAGACACTTGCTCAATGTTTCACACTGTGCAATCAAAAGTAAAACCACATAGTTATGATGTAAATCTCTTAAAACATGTTGATAAACCTGCATCCACTCTAAATAGTATCTAATATTTCTGTGTTGAAATTTTACATGATCCAGTTTTTATTTTTCATTTCCTAACAAATACTAGATTTAACTTAATAGATTATAGGTATTATACATAACAAAGAAATTACTGCTGAAAAAAAAAAAAAAGCTCATGAATACAAGTGGTTTTTCAGACACCTTGCCTGTGGCCACATATTTGACATCTGTCAGTTATTATACACTAGAAAACAGTACATCACACTACTTAGTTAGCATTAATTTTGACTCAAAGTCACAAATACAATTATTAATCTTGTTGCTGATCTATATTTGAGTAGCCTGACAATGGACATTTCAAAAATTTAATTGTCATTACAGACAATCTGATCTAACACTTTTATTCTCTACTTAAAAGTCAATGATTTGTGAATTTCCAATATATTGAATTTAGTTTTGTTTCTTCTTTCTCTCATTTCTAGAGTGCTTCTTGTCCTTCATTTATTGTATTCTTCAACTATTGATGACGATGTACTTACACCACGTTATATATTGACATTACTGCCACTGCTAACATTCTATAGATTATTTACTCAGTCAACATGGTTTCAAATAACAGTGAAGAGAAACATCCTTTTTGTAAACTTTAGCACAGCCTCTGTTCCACATTTCTGCTTCATTTCTTTAACCATCCTGCCACCACTTTTTCTTATCCTCTATTTATAGTTATTGTAGTTCTCCCTTAACCTGGTCATGTTCCTGATATACTGAGAATTCCAGACATAACACTCAGTTAAAATTCCTGATATAGCAAGACTTAATAACACGCATAAGTGAATATGGAGTCAGTTATTCAAGAATAAAACTGTTTACACATGTCTGCAAAGTGACTTTATTTGAAGTGTTGTTTTGAATAATCTTTTAAAATGTTTAGATCATTATAAAGCTCACTGCACTTAAACAATTTCATAGAGAAAAGGTACTGCAAATTTTAGAAGATTACTGAAGATTAAGAGGAATTGGACCAAACATATAGAAATGATGATTTGATTTTGGTTGAATATGAAAGATCTCAAATGGAAAGTGCAAAAGATGTACCTCAAGTGTGTAGGGTGAGAAGCCTGTGTATGTTTGTACAATCAAGATTATTTTAAAGCATACTCTTCTTAGTTCAAATTTTAGCTTAGAAAAATGCTTTCAATCTTTATTTGAAGAAATGGTTTTGACAGTGCAAAAACAAGTCTAGTTTTTGTAAAATATATATATTTAGAAGATACAACAGTTAAGAGAAAGCTATCTTTAATTTACTTTAAAATATAAGGAAGTACAATGTTACCTATGTTCCAGATGTTCTTATCTCTGCAAACATGATGTAAATGACTCGTTGCAGTATTTCATTTCTAAAAATGAACACCGCATTTTACAAGCTGTTGTAAATTAGTTGTATGTCTGTCTTTTAGCATGTAGTTATTCAGTCTAATCTCATTTGCTGATTCATTGAGTGTAGCATCAACGAGGAATGATTAATATGCCTGACTGTTGCTTCAAAACATAACTTCAAGTTCACTCCTCTCAATGTATCAGAAACAGAAAATTAAATACCTCACAGAATTAGTCCATAAATTAGTAAAGCCTTGTTGCACAGTTAAAAAAAGTTAAAAACACAAAACAAATGACATTTGAAGACTATTAAGAAATATAAAACATATAGCTGTAATTATAAAAAAAAATTACGCTAGTACTACTGTAAATTCTGCAATATGGTTTCAATTCTGGATTGAAGCTATTCTATTTCATTTATGCGGTCATTGGAAGGTTATGAACATTGCATTGTTTAATCTTTCTTCACTCAACCTGCTGAGGCATATGTTCTTTGTGACATATCAAAAGAAGCCTATAGTTTCACACTGGCTCTATGAATTGCTGTGTATAATTCAATGCTAGAATCTTCAGTTCATCATCTTGGGATATTATAATCATTGGAAATGAGGATTGGTTAATACTTCACTTACTAAAAATATAATGCAATGAGACCTAGTATTGAACCTCAAATATTTAGTTACCAGATTTGTACCATGCTGAGATCATGCTCTTGTCAAGCAGTCTGTTCTGATTGTCAGCCAATCAGCATGCAGCAATATCATGCCATGTCATGAACCTAATCAAAAGGCTTTGACCACTTCTTGCATTTTTCTTAGTATTTAGGTGAAAGCCTGCCAAGAACAATCACAGAGCTTTAAGAGCTACTTGAGAACACACAGTCCCACCTCTCTCTACAAGCAAGGCTGCATAAAAAGCATTCAGTACACTTTGTAAAGTGGTCTGTGTTAGGAAGGGCATCTAACCATAGAAACCATGCTAAAACAAACATGGAGCCTGAGCAGCCTTTCAGCTGGTCAACTTCTGTCAAGCGGTTCAACTCATGCCAGCATAGAAAATGGATGTTAAATAATGATGATGATGATGATTAGTATAAAGGACTTCTTGTATGACAAACCAACACTTCTTTGCTCCTTCAGCCTGACTTAATCATTGCTATGTATATTTGTCACGCTGAAGCACAATTTCTAACTGCCTAAGTCTCTACCAGCAATCATTAGAAATTTATATACACCCATGTTGTCACAGATCCAAAACAGTAACTAAAAACAACACACCAGAGAAACTGTGATATGGGTGACAATATGCCATACCAGTGTGACAAAAGTATTTTGTTGGGTCCTTTTAGTTTCTGAGTTCAGAATTCTCCCCTGGTTGTTTATGTAAATGGCACCAGTAATTAACACTGCCCTTTCCAAAACAAAATGGTTGGGGTGGAGTAGGTGCTTAGTGAAAAGAAATCAGTGAATGACACTATTTTCTTCAATTTCAGTTCCCTGATAAGCTGGTTGCAGCCAACATATTCAATAATACCCAATCTTGTTTTCTGTAATGACTTAAGAGATAAAATATTTTGAAAATAATCTTAAAGCAATGCTATTTCTAAAAGATTACTGTCAAGTAATTAATATAAATCTCAAGACAATAATTATTTGAAAGGAAAAGAAGAATCAAACCAACAGTTTTGCATGGAATTGTATAAATCAAAGTAAGTGATCAATTGCTTCCAATGTTGACCACTTCACTATGGAACAAAACATTTTCTAACCCTCTACTCATAGCATGTAATTTATTATGACATCAACAAAAACTATCACCACCAACAATTATAATATTTGCTTCAAGAGAATGAAAGCTTGTAGCTTGCTTAATTAACACTGCTTTAACTTGCTGAATGCAGCTGTTTGATTTATTTTAAACAAATAATTGATTATGAATATTTGATGGGAGAAATTGTTTACAGATAATCTTTAGCTATTTATTAATGCTAGTGACGTTAACTTTAACTAGGGCTGCGTGTTTGCAGAGAACAATAAAGTGGACAGAGACATTTAAAGATAGAAATGGCGATGGCAAATCAGAATCTGAGGAAATTAGTAGCAGTGTGTTATAGAAAATATCATTTACAAGAACTTATATATGCTTAATACCTCTATAAACGTTTTCAGATTTGTTATGGACGTGAAGAGCTTTTTTCAAAACATCAATAATATTATCTCTCCACTGTATAAGGATTTACCAAAATTCATAAACTTTCTTAATAGAAATTGCTTCTCACTTTCTACCAAAATATTTTATGATACATGAGTGAATGTGGGTAAACGAGTCTCATTTAGGGATTCTTGTGTAGGCTATTGAAGACAAAAATAGGTTAGATGGTGATTGATGTGGGTTACATAAGACAGAGATTAATGTTGGATGCCTGTCTTGTTACCAGATACTTTACAAAATATACTGGATGTGTTTTAACATGGCACCGATACTTGTAAAGTTGTCATGTCTTTGTCATGACTAAAAAATTTTCTTGACTCTACATTATCCTCACGTTATCAATCACATTATAGAGACTATTGAGTGCATTTAATCCAGGCATCAGCGTAAGAGAGGTTGTCATGTTCTTCATTGGAACAAAGGGACCTCTTATTTCTATGTTGTCTTCTTTCATTTCTCAGCCACTTTACAGAATATGTTGGGTGCATTTTATTATAGTGCCAGAACTAGTGAGATTGCTTTGTATCCTATGAGACTAAAGAGTCATCACACTATTTCATATGTTGTTATGCTCAAGATAATATGTTCGATAAGAGGAATAGAATAGGGGGAGATGACAGGAAGAATGAGGATAGTTGGGTGATAGTTGCAAGAAAATAATGGTAGAAGCAGAGGAATTGAAAGAAGAGAACAGTAGAGGGCAAGAGAGAGCAATGGGGAGTGTCAGAAGTGACCCATGATAAGAAGTGAGAGGGAGTGATGAGTGACAGGCAGTACAGGTAGAATAATGGTAGAGATATGAACGATAGGAATATAAAAGGATCTCAGAAATGGGGGAGGGAGCAAGTTTAGACCTGACTGGAACATATTGGGCAAAAAACCCAAATGTGTGCATCAGCTGTGTGTGTGTGTGTGTGTTCTCTTAATGATTACTTTTTGTGAAATTACAAAAACAAATGAAGAATCCCTCAATGTCTTTTTAGAAAAGCACATATTTATTAACCTTAACAAACAAAAGGTTAACAGCAACTTCAAAGTTTCAGCTTATTAGCCATCATCCACCTGATGGCAGCTAGTAGCCTTTTCCCTGTAAAACTTCACACACACACACACACTATGTATATGTGTGTGTGTGTATATATATATATATATATATACCTCCCTCCTACCATTCTAAACTTTGGTTTTGTCATGCTCTGGTACTTATATATATATATATATATATATATATATGTGTGTATATATATATATATATATATATATGTGTGTGTGTATATATATATATATATATATATACCCATGTGAAGCATGGGAGTTGGACATTAAACAATGATGATATATATATATATATATATATATATATATATATAATGCATCCCTCTCATTGAGGAAATGTTGGATCCCTGAAAATCTCACTGTAATGTGCATTCCTGCAAAATTAAACCAATTTCCCCATTGACTTTCATATTATATGGAAGTCAAAGAGAATGTATTCCACATTATAGAACTTGATGTTATTGCAAGATTTTTATGAATGCAATGCTTGTGCGTGTGATTGTCTGAAAGAGAGAGAGAGAGAGAGAGAGAGAGAGGACAGAGACAAAGAGAGAGAGAGAGAAAGAATGAGTAGAAATATAAAAATATTTATGGATTGTGGTTACTTGAGAATTGAAATAAATGTCTAGAGACTCAGTTTTGATTCCTGTTCAACACCATATAAGAAATCCATGAATGTCATACACTCCCATTTTGTCTCACTTGCATATGCATGAGAGAGAAATCAATATAATTGGTAGTCCTAGCAGACTGCTGTGAGTGGCAGATGATAGGGTTGTCGTCTGTCCTGTGTAAGAAAGTTTCTATTGACAGCATGAAAGCGTAAAAGAATTGTTCTTAATGACATTTGTATATGTGTGATGTTTTGGTTTAATAATGATTATTTGTTAGTTGAAGAGACTGAAGTGGTGGGGAGGAGTCACAATTCAGCAACTTTGTGTGATGATAATAAAGTAATCATGTTGGATTGATACAGTGGAAGGGTAAATACAATTTGTGAATTCAAAGGAAAGTTTGAAGGGAAGTAAGGAATGTTATAGTGTAGTAAAAATTCAGAACCTATAAATAGATGAAGAAAGGAACCAGTAATAAGTTTTATGATTAGAGAAGTTCCGAAAACAGATGGACAATGTAACTGAGATGATGATGATGATGATGATGATGATGATGATAATAACAATAATAACAATAATAATAATAATAATAATAATAATAATAATAATAATAATAATAATAATAAGCAGGGTGAGTTTACCAATCCAGAAGAATATTCTTCTCAGTTAAGTTTAGAATACTGATATGTAAGGAGTTTTACTATTCAAAATTATGTTTTCCAAATGAATTTACTATCATGAGGGCACCTGCTAAAAAATTACTTTTTGAGTTCACAAAGGTACCCAGATCATGTGAATATTTTAGGATTATTCTCTTCTCAGCTAAGCAGAGTTTATATATATATATATATATAAAAGGCAGACTGTATGACGCATGCGTACGAACAGCCATGCTACATGGCAGTGAAACATGGGCTGTAACTGCTGAGGACATACGTAAGCTCGCAAGGAATGAAGCCAGTATGCTCCGTTGGATGTGTAATGTCAATGTGAATACCCGTCAGAGTGTAAGTATCTTGAGAGAAAAGCTGAACATTAGAAGCATCAGTTGTGGCGTGCAAGAGAGACGATTGCGCTGGTATGGACATGTGGTGAGAATGGATGAGGATAGCTGCGTGAAAAAGTGCCACACCCTAACAGTTGAGGGAACCCGTGGAAGAGGTAGGCCCAGGAAGACCTGGGCTGAGGTGGTGAGGCAAGACCTTCGTACATTGGGCCTCACCGAGGCGATGACTACTGACTGAGACCTTTGGAAATGTGCTGTGCGTGAGAAGACCCGGCAAGCCAAGTAAGATCGTTGCCAGTGCCCCTGGACTGGTTCTTGTGCGGGTGGCACATGAGATGCACCATTTTGAGCGTGGCCGTTGCCAGTACCGCCTGACTGGCTCCCATAGGATTTTCGAGCGAGATCATTGCCAGTGCCCCTGGACTGGCTTGTGCGGGTGGCACATAAAAGACACCATTTCGAGCGTGGCCGTTTTCGTGTGGGTAACACATAAAAGCACCCACTACACTCTCTGAGTGGTTGGCGTTAGGAAGGGCATCCAGCTGTAGAAACTCTGCCAAATCAGACTGGAGCCTGGTGTTGCCATCTGGTTTCACCAGTCCTCAGTCAAATCGTCCAACCCATGCTAGCATGGAAAGCGGACGTTAAACGATGATGATGATATATACATACATACATATATCTTTTAAGCTTGTACATGGGAAACATTTTGAATATGCAAATAAGACTCCTATACTCTTATGCTGGCCACAGTCTAATGATGCTGGCTGGTGAACCAGTTTTCCAGGGTTGCCTCAAGCTGTACTGATATAATGTAGGATAAATATAATAAAAATAACAATAATCCTTGGATGGAGCTGGCTAGCTTAATATCTGAATCAATTTAAAGATTGCTAGCTTAATATCTGAATCAATTTAAAGATTGCTTATATTAACGTAGATGTATAAATAATTTACTTATTATAAGATATAATAAAATAAATTATCTATGCTTGTTTTAAGTTGCAAAACAATTGTTGTTACATAAGAATTTCTAATGGTTAAATAAATTTTATCATGCTATATTTCTCAAATTATTGATCACTTCCCTCCCATCTAAGTCATGCTAACATGATAAAACAAATTTAAGCAAACAATCTTTTAAGTTAGGTTCTGAATACCATACTAATAATGATAAAATGAAGTAGGTAATTTACAAAATCTTTCCAAATTTTTGATTGTTTTTCAAAATAAATTGAAATGACATTTCATTAAAACTATACTAAGGTGCCTGAACAGGGTCAAAGTAAGTAAAACTCTAAACAGTTTGTTCATGTGCTATTTGTTATTCTCATTCTAAGAGAGACTTGAAAAGTTCTAATGCTGAGAACATTAGAAACAATTGCAAAACTTTAAACTTATTGGCATCAACTTATATGGTGAAGGGTCTTCTTTCATACAAACACAAACACAAAAAAGGTCTTTCATCAATAATATCATGCTAAATCTAAAATGTCAGCGAAAAGAAGCTCTCTAGAACAAAAAAACAAAAAGCAACGAAAAAGTGTACTGTGGTAAAAATGATATGAACTTCTGCTAAGAATCTACAGATCAAACATTAACTGATCTAGTTATCTCATAGAGCTTCTAAAGTAAGAATTAGTCTTGAAGTCACATAACCACTATTAATGAAAGCATGATACACATTATATGGATCAGCAGTTCGTAGGGTCAAGATTGAAAGAAGATGAAAGATGATTCAACATCAAGTGAGTTGATGAAGTAAAGTTCAAAACACATGTGTACATGTTTATATTTATATATTTATATATATATATATATATATATATATATATATATATAGGTATAGCTGTGTGGTCAGAATTTTGCTTCCCAACCACATGGTTCCAGGTTCAATCCCACTGCATGGTATTTTGGTTAAATGTCTTCCACTATGGCATGCAATTAGGCTGACCAAAGTTTTGTAAGTGGATTTGGTAGATGGAAACTGAAAGAAGCCTTTCAAGACTGTGTGTGTGTGTGTGTATTTCCTTAATTCCCAGAAACATTTCTGGTTCTATAGGAAAATATTACAAGTGAAGATTGGCAACAGGAAAGAAATTCAGCTGAACCCAGGACCATGTGGTTGGGAAGCAAGCTTCTTACTACACAGCTACTCCTGCACCTATTTATCTATTTATTTTTTAAAGTCCATTGGAAGAACTGGATTCTTCACTGAGCTCTCCTTGCCAAATACAACATGGTATCACTTTTGCACTCACCCTGTTTACTAGATTCAGCACCTGTAGGCTTCCATCCCCTCCCTAAGATGAAAATGCAGCTGAAAGGTCACTTTTTTAACACTGTTATTGAGATCCAGAACGAATCACAGAAGGTCCTCAGCTCACTGAGGAATTCCAAAAGTGGCAGGAATGCTCCACAATGTGACCATTTCAAAGGAGATGTTGTTAAAACTTAGATAAATAAGTTATTTTTTATTAAACATGACTAGTTTAGGAACTTTTTGATACCACCTGGTATTTGATTTGCAATGATGAGGTCCTAGGTTCAATCTCACCGTATGGGATCTTGAGCAAATGTCATTTTCTATAGCTTTGGGTTGACCCATGACTGGAGAGTGAAATGTGTAGATGGAAACTGCATAGAAGCTGTTCAGATGCATTGTATCTGTAATTCAAAGATATTAAGGCTTGTCACACACACACTGTCATGCTGATTCTGCCTGAGAATTACGTTAAGGGTATATGTAGCTATGAAGTACTCAGCCACTCACTAATTCCTTGAGCAAATAATTCAATTATTCTAACAATTGAATCCTATATGTGTACTTGTGTGTGTATGGGGTGGGGTGCATGTGAATGTATGTGTATGTACATGTAAGTTTGTATATGTATGTGTTTGTTTGTATGTGTATGTATATATATGTACATATATATAGTTATATATATATACATATATATAGTTATATATATATACATATATATAAATATATATATTTTCTTTGTTTCATTCATTTGACTGCGGCAATATGTATGTATTATATATATATATATACGCGTGTGTGTGTATGTGAGAGAGAGAGAGAGTCATTCATCTATAAAACTGCATTGCTGAGGAAGAATATATTTTAGTTATAAATAATACATTGGTTTGAAATTCATTACTTTTGAGCTTTCACTACACTATCAGAACAAACTGTGTAATATAAAGTTTATACATATATATATACATACATATACATATAACTTTATGCCAACAAAATATACATATGTCGTATACAGTATTATCTTTCTCATTTTCTCTCTTTCTCTCTCTCTCACACACACACACATACATACACAAAAGTAGTTATGAGCAACTAGACTGGAAACATTAATTGGATGAAGAGACTGGAATGACAGCCATAAATATTTGTGCAATACCATCAGAGGCAGCAATTAGATAGATGAAAGCTGAAAACACCACAACATCCTCTTCTATTATAGGAGAAATGCTAAAATGTTTGGCTATCAGGAATAGAATTAGTGAGGCACCTAACAAAATGTATTAGCATTACATAGGTAGATGACTGTTCGACAAGATTCACTCACTACAGACATATAGTTACTTTTATTTGTATTTTGTTTAGTTCAGAAATATTTGATGGAGTGGCCTTTGGTGGAACAACTACTTTTTAATATTAGACATTTTCCTTATTCATTACAACTCAAGACGAAAACAGATGTGGAACTTATCATTCAGATAATCTGAACCAGGGTAGAGTGGGGACCATATGACATACCAAATATTTCAACCGAACTAACATTGTGCGCTTCTCTTTCTACATAAACACACACAGAGGCACAAACATACCAGTGGTGGTTGTTGTGTTGCATGTGCTGTTTCACTCAATGCCACCAAAATTCAATCAGGCGTATTAATGAGCAAGGTTAATATTATAATGACCTTACCATTTTCGAAGTGGAGGCGCAATGGCCCAGTGGTTAGGGCAGCAGACTCGCGGTCATAGGATCGTGGTTTCGATTCCCAGACCGGGCGTTGTGAGTGTTTATTGAGTGAAAACACCTAAAGCTCCACGAGTCTCCAGCAGGGGATGGTAGCGAACCCTGCTGTACACTTTCACCACAACTTTCTCTCACTCTTTCTTCCTGTTTCTGTTGTGCCTGTAATTCAAAGGGTCAGCCTTGTCACACTGTGTCACGCTGAATATTCCCAAGAACTACATTAAGGGTACACGTGTCTGTGGAGTGCTCAGCCACTTGCACATTAATTTCACGAGCAGGCTGTTCCGTTGATCGAATCAACTGGAACCCTCGACGTCATAAGCGACGGAGTGCCAACACCATTTTCGATGGATGTGCAGTGCACACCTAGCACACCTGGAATATACACCCCCGATACATATACATATTTGCAGTATGGCCAAATGGTTAAGGAGCTTACTTTGCAACTATTTGGGTCTGGGTTCTGTCCCATGCCAGGATACCTTAGACAAATGTCATCTGGATAACTTTAGCTTGCCCACTAACTTGTGTGTGAAATTGGGTAGATCAGCAGTTCTTGACCATTTTTTTACTCATGGCCCCTTTTGATTTTTCCCTAAGGTAGACCTCTCTACCATTGCCATTTGACATTTAAAAAGTTGTTTTATAGATACTTCTTCCAAAATTCCTATTTTGATTTTCACACATGCATTTGTGTAAGTTTGCAATTGCACTCACTGAGGGAACATGATTCAGTGTCCGGAAACATGTTGAACTGTATAAAACGTTAGAGAAAGAAACCTAGTTGTTTCGTTGCAATAAATACATATATAAAGCAAAATTTGTCAGGGGCCCTTAAAATACTACTCTGGAATTCAGATTATTCTATTAAGTATACTGCTCATTTATTAACATCGATTTGAATTAATCAGGCATTATCTTGTAGCTTTGAGATTTCAATGAAGTGATTGTTTATGTTTTGAATGACATTGTGAGGTAAATGTGAGAGGCTGGTTTGAATATAAAACAGGTAGAATACTTGGACCAGATATGGCTGGTTTAAATACTAAAGAGTTAAAGTTATTGTAAATTTTAAAGGAAAAAAAAATTCACACACTACGCACACATCTATAGATTGCATGAACACTTGCATACACAGAACTATAACTTACACAGTGAGAATGCACAGAAACTATTGAACCTAAAGGTATTTTTTCTAATTTCCTCTTTTATATTCTTTATCCGGATGAATGCGGCAGGTAGTAAGGCACAGTCAATAATTTTATCTTCCAGTATTAAT
>NC_142945.1:45853253-45883253 GCF_046866305.1 Octopus bimaculoides | reverse complement strand
CTTGGTAAGTAGCTTGTTTACCAACCACATGGTTCCGGGTTCAGTCCCACTGCGTGGCACCTTGGGCAAGTGTCTTCTACTATAGCCTCGGGCTGACCAAAGTCTTGTGAGTGGATTTGGTAGATGGAAACTGAAAGAAGCCTGTTGTATATATGTATATGTATATATATATATATATATGTGTGTGTGTGTGTGTGTGTGTGTGTGTGTGTGTGTGTGTGTGTGTGTGTGTGTGTGTATTTGTGTGTCTGTGTTTGTCCCCACAACATCGCTTGACAACCAATGCTGGTGTGTTTACGTCCCCGTAACCTAGCGGTTCGGCAAAAGAGACTGATAGAATAAGTACTAGGCTTACAAAGAATAAGTCCTGGGGTCGATTTGCTCGACTAAAAGCGGTGCTCCAGCATGGCCGCAGTCAAATGAATGAAACAAGTAAAAGAGTATGTACATGTATATCTGTCTGTCTGTGTATTTGTGTGTACAATACCTATGAAAATATTGCAATATTTGAGAAGGCGAAATGCATGAATTTTCCTTTAATTCTAACGGACCGAGTGTTTGGTGAAGAAGTGAGGTATTGAATTGCACCAGCTGGAACGTAAGTAGGTCATAGAAAGAGAAGAACTAATTAACAGTAGATACACATAATTATACATACAAGGGTTAAGAAGCAATATTGAACATACAGTACATTCATACCATAGATGAATTCAAAATTAATTAATTTATTAGGATCTGTAAGTATGTGCATGTGTGTGTGTATACACACACAGATATCACCTGAATAAACCAGACTACTGGAAGTTGTTATACACCATCAGTCACAAGGCAGTGTAAAAACTTATACATATAAATGGTAATATATATATATATATATATATATATATATATATATATATATATATATTACCGTTGCCAGTGCCGATGGACTGGCTCCTGTGCAGGTGGCACGTAAAATACACCATTTTGAGCATGGCCTTCGCCAGTACCGCCTGACTGGCCCTCATGCCGGTGGCATGTAAAAGCACCCACTACACTCTTGGAGTGGTTGGCGTTAGGAAAGGCATCCAGCTGTAGAAACTCTGCCAAATCAGATTGGAGCCTGGTGTCGCCTCCTGGTCCACCAGTCCTCAGTCAAATCGTCCAACCCATGGTAGCATGGAAAGCAGACGTTAAACGATGATGATATATATATATATATATATATATATATATATATAATGTTAAAAACTAAATTATGATAAAAATTTATTGAAATTAAAATTCTTTTAGAAATTTGTAGACTTTAATAATTCTTTATTTCTGTTAGTAAAAGTTACATACTCCAAACTATTTAATAAGTAGCACTCTTTATTATAGTGTAAATATGTATGTCAACTATCACCTCCTATTATTATATCCAATGTTTACTTTTGCCTAACATTCCATTCTATTCCTGTCTATACTCCATAAACTCTGTAGCTATCATCCTGCTCCTAGTCCTTTCATCGACATTTTCTTTCCTTGATTACATTACCTCAGCAAAAGTTCATGTCTTATGTTACTCAGTGTTCTCTAGAAAGTCCAGATCAAGCTAAGCTCTCTTGCACACCCTCAAAAGTGATTGGTACGTGTATACATATAAAACAGCTCTGTCTCATAAAAGGATTTGACAACCACCCTACTGTAGCTGCCATGAAAAATACACTCAATACTCATTGTAAAGTGGACTGCAAATGAGTGGAGGAAGTGTAAGGTTGTGAGGTCTTTTAGGTGTCTTGAAAATGTCTCATCAACGTTTCTAGTATTGGTGCTATAAGAAAATGCACCCAGTATTCTTTGTAAAGTGGTTGGCAATAGAAAATAATGACATGTATGAGCACCAGTCAGTGAGAGCAGTGACTTCTGATAAGAAAGAACTTGGACTATGATGACCTGCCCAAACCATGCCATCATATAAAGCAGATGTAACATGATGATCATATGCATGTGTGCATGCATGTGTGTGTGTGTGTGTGTGTGTGTGTGTGTGTGTGTGATGATTATGACATGTAAGTACACATATTTTTATACAGAACTCAACCAATGCTTCTCTGTTACAGAAAGCAAACAGATTCAGACACCTGAAGTAATTTATCAATATATAGATCTAAATTCTGTTTGTATGAAATCCATTCAATCAATTCATTAACATAGTTTTCAACTAGCAAAAGCTATATTTCAGTTACAGCTCATTGGCCAGGCTGTTGTTGCCACAGAGCAAAGCCCAATTTATGTAATAAAGTAAATCATTGACCTTAATGTTTTGCCAAACAGTAAAATATTTACAAATGAACTGATATTCCCATTGCAATAAAACAGGATAAAAATCCTCAATATGTAGAGATTATCATCTGTCAGTACTCATGATTGCAGATAAAATCAGGAATCAATACCAGCAGCTCGTTCTGGGAAAGGAAATTCTCCCTTGAAAATTGATGAGTTATGTCAACATAAATTAATGGTAAAAAAAAGTTAATGAATGGTAGCAACTGCGTGAGCCACCAATGGAAGCAGAGAATTTGGTTAATAGCACTTCTGTCTTACTATAACATGTCAAGCATGGTAGAGTGCGATTGAATTATTCTAACGAGTTATTGATCATGCTGCTGCGATGTTATTTTCAAGGTAGTATACACTACAGTAGTCAGATAAATATTCTGGTGCTCAGAAGATATTGGAAAGAAGGAGGGGAGAGGAGACTGAAAAACTGAATTCTATAATTAACTCTAATATTAAATACAAGTTCTTGACTAGATTGAAAAATAGTTTATTTCAAATATATTGGTTGTCTAGCTTTTTTTTTTAAAGGTAAACTCCATTTAAATTACAATGCAATCCTGGATGTTTCTAAACATTTGATGCAACATTTATCAGCTGAGAAATGTAATTTATTTTTGTATATAATTATTTAGGACAGTTTGTAGTTTCCAGATTACAGCTGAATTCTGAGTTTAGTCATTCATCACCATCATCATCTTTACGATCAATCTCTTCCTTACACTGTTCTATTAGAAATTTCCCAAGCTTTATCTTTATCTTTCACCACTCCCCATTAAAACATGCCAATGCTGCCCATCACAAAAAGCATGTATGCAGGCAGACGCACATAAATAATACAATTTCCTTTCCTTAAGAAATGAACCATTAGTCTCCACAAATATTCTTACATAATCGTATGAAATAAAATACGCATGTGTATGTGTGTGTGTAGATATGGATATGTGTATATATACATACACGCATAATTTATCCATCAATGAACCTCCTATAAGAAATATTTGTTCATTAAATTACAACACTGTTTAACTGATTGAATTGACAATACAGAACTGAATATCTGAAATGGCTGTTAAAGTGTCAAGAAATTCATTAAAATAAACATATGTTGCTGAAAAACTTGCAGTTGTTGCTGAAAGATATAATCTAGTTTAGATGTTTTATAAAATGAAAAACTTAATTTGGATTTTGTAAATAGGACATTCAGAGTATTTAGTATGGCTATATATTGCAGGCATAGGTCGTGGTACAGCATGCTTTCTCTGTCGATCTATTTAATGAGGTTTGTGGTATGGTTTAATTGTAGAGGTATTTAGATTTAAGCTCTATAACTTAAATCGTGCAAAATACTTTTAGCTGAAGAATTGCGTTTGCTGTGTTTTTGCTAAATTTTTTAACTATATATATATGTATGTGTGTGTGTGTGTGTGGGAGTGAGTATATATATATCTATATAAAATTGTAAGGTAAAAGACCCCTTTGAGTTACGAATGACCATGGGATTGAACCTAGAAAGTTCCCTTCTGAAGCGCAACTCCAGGCAAGGTTGTTTATGGAAGACCAGCACTAACCCATGCATATCAGCCTCCCCTCTCCAGGCCACTGATGTTATCCAAGGGAAAGGCAAAGGGGCCGATACAGCCTGGCACCAGCGACATTGCAACTCATTTCTACAGCTGGGTGAACTGGAGCAGCGTAAAATAAAGTGTCTTGCTCAACAACACAATGCATAGCCTGTTCTGGGAATCGAACTCAGTACCTCATGATTGTGAGCCCAATGTTCTAACTACTGAGCCATACGTCTTCATTGTGAAGCATAAGTAATCAACAGATATTACTTAGCTCCTTAATTCAAAGACCCTGTTATACACTTATGCCCTTTCACATGGTAATCTCAGTGAGAGGTGTGTTTTCCTGAAGTGGCAACAGAGAGCACAGTATAGAGACTGTCATACAATGGCACCTTTACAGAAGACGTGACAGTATTATAGTTTCTTATTAGCCCTCTTCTTATACAATAATATTTAAACTTTGTCATATTCTATAGAAAGGAAAAGAAAAACAGATGGTTTTGTTTTGTAAGATAACACAAGATTTATCAGTAGTACAAGAAAACTCTTTAACCGAAATATATATTTTGATGTAGTACCACTTTTTTATATACATACATTAGTTTATGATTGTGTGTGTGTGTGTGTGTGTACCTATATATATATGTATGTATGTATGGTCAATGAGATGCATGAGTGAGAAGCACTGTTCTGACCTGTTTAGGTGAGCAGTATTCCCAATTATGGACTGACTGATTGTAGCAATACATCCAACCCATGCCAACATAGAAATTGGGTGTAAAATTATGATGATGATGATTCTGATTTCATAGAGACTGTCTATTTTGTCCTGTTACAAGTGACACCTATATCCATAATATTTATCACATGTACGATGATCTGTAATGCAGACTTTAGGTGCATAGTCAGTGAGTAATTACAAGACTCAGAATAGTAACACCAAATAATGTTAGCACGATAACAAATAATTACCTTCTCCTTTGCTACTGAGCACTTTTTCTTGTTTGTAAATTTAAGCACACACACACACACATATACGCACACACAAAGGTGCTGTTTAATTAACTGTGACCTTCTTGGCTACTAATATTAACATTCTCTCTAGAGATATTAAAGGGAAAGTCAAAAAAACTGACATCACTAATCCAATAGGATGATCTCTCATGCCATGTTAAAACCATGCAAACTTTATGATCCTTTAGAATGCTAAATTATTTGACTACAAGTTTGAAATCTGTCAATATATATATATGAGAAAAGGATCAAAATTGGTGGGGAGGGGAAGTTGTCTATAAATAAATTTAATAAGAAAGTAAAAAAGTTTTGGGAAATAACTAAATTACAATAATTTAATTGTTTTTCTTCTTTTGCTTGAGTTTTATGTAAAACTTGTTGTAAATACCTGACATTAATTTCGATACTATTAAATATCTTAAATGACCTAAACTCAGTTCACTGCATGGAGCTGCATGGCAGAAACAGAATAGATATTTGAATAGATATTCTGTAATATAACTTAATTGATAATATTGAATTTACTAGATAAATCTTGAAACACTTTTGTATAAATATTCTGGTGGGGATATTTCAGAAAACACATAACTTTGCAATAAAGAAGACTTTAATACTTCTCTTTAAATACTGCTTTCAGTTAATGCTGTCTTCAGTATAAATATCTGTAGGTGATTTCCTCATTTTGATCTCTTGAATATCCTATTTACAATTGACTACGAGAGAAATGGTGTCCAGAGACTGGCTTTAAACTTTGTTAATTGACATCACAAAATAGAGTCTGACTTTAAATGGAAGCTGTGATAGAATTAGAGATGTATTATACCTTCTCCTTTTGTAATTAATGGCAGCATATTCAAACAGGATATTTCAATTATGTTAATTTTAGTTAGTTTACTACTACTTCTGCTACTACTGCTACTGCTGTTGTTGTTGTTAGAGTGGTGGATTACAGAATTGGCAGAATGTTGGACTATCTGAAGTATTTAATTATGTACCTTTACATTGCCAGTTCACATCCCACCAAGGTTTACTTTGCCTCTTATCATATGAAGTTCACTAAATTAAGTACCAAAAATCAACCAGGTACCTGAACAAACTTACTTTGTAACATTATTCCTAAGTTAGAAATTCTTGGTGGGGGGAGGGGGATATCTTTCCTGTTATAATTATTGGTTCTTCCCATAAATAATGCAGTTTTTATATACTTCATTTATTTTTCAAAATTAAGATAAACAAAGTTATTTTTTAATCTAAAATATATCCTCCTTCATTTTCTACAATGCTCTTCCATCTATCTGGTGCACTTGCAAGGCTCCTCTTCCAAAATTCACTTATCCATAACGAAAAATACTCCTCCAGTACTGTTCTGCAAAATAAATTCTAATCAGATGGGGCAATGTCTGGTGAATATCGTTTCCCATTCAAACTGCTTCAGCCTTTGGAATGTCATCCTTGTTGTATGTGGCTGAGCATTATCCTGATGGAAGAACACCTTTTGTCTTGAAGCCAAAGATGGTCATTTTTCTTCTAGTGCTGTATATGACACAATCTGCTATTTATAATTTTGCTAGACTCCTAAATGCCATAGAAAGCACAGGAAGTATCCAACACAAATGTTTAATATTACATTTTTCATACATCTTTGATGTGTTCAGTGATAGTCAATAGATATTTAAGCAGAGAAAATCTTCTGTGTGAAGTGATATATACAATATAGAGGTTAAACTATATGAATAACAGTGCAGAACACTTCATTCTGAATTGCCTTAGTTCATCTAGCTGTTTTGAATATGACAAATGAATGCCTTTATGGAGACCTGCTGAAAGTCAGTGAGAAGATCAGCCAAAGACTGCTGCGACTATCTGGTCACCGCATGCACTACCCTGAACTGGAGACATCCAAATTAGTCTTGTGGAAGCCACTTCATGGTGATGTAAGAAGAGGTAAACATCGTCACACTTATATTGAGGCAGGGATGATGGACTGAGAAGTGTGGCGAGTAAACTTTGTTGTTGTAGCTCAGGTTGGAACCCAGCCATAATAATAATAATAATTATTATTATAATAATATGTACCAGGTTATTTTGCAAAGTTACATATGACAGATTAGGATCCTATTCAGTGGGAAAATCAGTTATCTACTTATTAATGTAAGTATCAGAGATAAGCACTTGGGTAAGATTTACCATGTACAATTTAACAATATAAATGACAAAGGTAAGCATTAGGGGGAAGGTCTATCTATCAGCTACTTAATGTCGTGAATGAAATGGCTCAAAAAAAAAAAAAAAATCACTCAAGTTCCTATATGTGAAGTAGGGCCTCCCATAAGCTTTAACAGACTAAAAACACTTTCTTCTGAATGAGCTGCTGAAATTGGAGCATGTCTAATATGCCCTTATGTCTTCGTTGCCATCAAATGCAATACAAACACATGCATACTCACACACATATATATGTATATATATATATATATATATATACACACACACACACACACACACACGCATACATGCACACACACACACCTGATGGCTGCAACTTGGTTTTAAGATATGTCATCTCTGGATTGTTCTTTTAACTAGGGGCAGAATTGAATGTAGTTTTTCAGTCCTGCTAGGGGACTGCACATTTCAGCACACAAACACATACAAACACACACACACATGCATACACAAACACACACACCACACCACACACAGACTTAAATATTTATCCATATATGTATATATGTATGTGTGTATGTATATGTGTGCATGTGCATGTACAAATATATATATATATATGTATAGGAAAATGAAAAATAATAATGAAGCAGAATGCTAAACTGAAAGCATATTTTAATATAAATTTCTAACCGACTTCAAGAAGAGGGAGAATGAAAATGTCTTTTACAAAAAAGTAAAAAATGAAAAAAATAATATATAAAAAATAAACATACCAATACATTATATTGTCTTTGAGCTTTTAAAGTTCAATGGTAATCCCTGTAGATAATGGTTGGAAAAATAAGGATGCAAGAAAATTGAGAGTTGAGTTAAGTTTCAAAAAAGAGACAAGGAGCTAAAAGTTTGTGTTAAGCAGGAACTGTGGTGTCAAAACAGGAAGTGTGTGTAAGGGGAGACAAATCTTTTTTAGTTGGAGATTTTTTTGTCAACAGACATAAACTTCCTGTTGAAAAAGAGTTCATAATTCCAACTAAAGAGATTTGTCTCCCCTTACACACACTTCCTGTTTTGACACCACACTTCCTGCTTAACACAAACTTTTAGCTCCTTTTCTCATTTTTTAAAATCTAACACAACTCTCAATTTTCATGCATCCTTATTTTTCCAACCATTATCTACATGGATTACCATTGAATAATTAATTGTGTATGGTGAAAACATGCAAGATGATAAAAAATAGTTTTCTTTCTGATAAATAGCTTTCTTACTTCTGTATTAAAAAGAAATTATGGAGGTCATTAAAACATATATGATCTAAAATTAAAATTAACGAATTATTTGAAATCTCAATTATTAATATATTTCATTCTATGTATGACTTGTTAATTTACTACAAAGCAAACTTAGAGGATAAAAGCCTTCTAAATAAATGCCACATCCAGACACTTATTTTACAACAATTAAAAATACTGAAGAACACCAAATTGTAACAACTGCTGGAAAATTTGTTAAATATATTCATGGGTTATTGTATAAATAGACGCTTGTTCCATTTGAGGTGACAAACTAGAAATATTATATTTCAACACTCTGACATTCTACAAGTGAGAAACATTTTAAGTGTAACATTGGTTTCGAATTTTGGCACAAGGCCAACTATTTCAGGGAGTCTGTAAGTTGATTACATTGACCCCCAGTGCTCAACTAGTACATATTTTATTGACCCCAAAATGATGAAAGGCAAAGTTGACCTCAGCAAGATTTGAACTCTGAATGTGAAGATGAACGAAATTCTGCTTAGCATTTTGTCCAGCATACTAATGATTCTACCAGCTCATAAATTTTGGGGGAGGGGGGGGCAATCGATTAGATTGACCCCAATATGCGACTGGTATTTAATAAAGGATAAAAGGCAAAGTTGATGTTGGAGGAATTTGAACTCAGAATGTAAAGACATGAAATACAGGTAGGCATTTTGCTCGGCGTGCTAATGTTTCTGCCAGCTAGCCATCTTTCATTGCCTTCATATTGTGTAATATTAATACACATAGGAAATAGTTGATTGCTTCAGAAACATTAATGTTCTAATTATTAATCACTTATCACTGTATTTTATAATATGTAGTGCAGGTTCTATTTATAAGCACAAGACCTTACATTCCAAGTGTTAAGTAGATGATATAATTTAACCTCCACTAAGTTTTTCCCAGTGTAAAGTGAAATGATACAGCTTGAACTGGTATAGGAATTTGGATTACACATTCATCTCATTGGTTGTTTAGTTCTGTTATTGTACTTATTTAATACCAGTTAACAAGAGACTTGTTTGAAGGATTTGTTTTTCTCTTTGTTCTCAGACATAATGAACTGATTTTCCATTTGTTCTTCCTTCATTAGTGGATCAAAAAGACAGATTCAGAAGGTTTGTTACATAGTTTAAATGATCCTAGTGGATTAACTAATCTCTGTTCCTACATCAAAGGAATCTAATAAATCATTATTGAATGAGTAAAAATATTCCATTCCATCAGAGATATATTTTAATCAATGTTATTATCTCTTATTGTTTAAAGTATAGTCACACTTGAAGAAAGAAAAAAAAAAGAAAACACAAGCAAAATAAAAATATGGCGGTATTTGAGAAATCAACATGATGTATATCATCTCTAATTTAATTTTGTCAAAATATAAATCTTTTAAGGTAATACAATTAAAAACAAAAAGATATATTTCTTGTGAGTTTATTGTAACATTAAAGTGATGTCATAAAAATACCAAGTTTCCTTCTGTCACAATATGTTACAATTCTCTTTCTTTGTTTTTCCTTGTTAATATTTTGTTTTTTTTAAAGTCAATTCAGCTTTGACTTATTTCCATGTTTAAATCAAGAAATATATATAAAAAATGAAAAACTTTTAAATACTTTTTTTATGTTTTGAAATTTGTATCATTTGTAATTTTTTAGAGTTTTCTTAATGTTTTAAAATTATATATATATATATATATATATATATATATATAATAGTAATTATTCCATTATATATATATATATATATATATACACATATACATATATATTTAGAGAGATATAGATTCACATAAATACATACATATATGTATATAAACTTGTGCACCCGACCACTGTATACAATAAGCTCATTATTATATATATATAAATATTTATGAGTAAATATGCCAGTAGGTATATATATATACTAGCATACATATTTTATGATGAAGATGAAAGAAAAATGTGTTCAACAATATTAGACCACCAATGATATCAGCAAACACATACAGTATGTTTTGACAGATGGTGAAGAAGAGATATTACCTGCTTGAATCCCCTGTACATTATCTGTAGTTCTTTCCTGGAAAACTTTGTGTTTCGGCACAGTACATCCAGCCCCTCAGGCTTGTACCGCACCATTTGCATTTCCAGATCATCGATGTCATGATCTGCAAAACAAAATAGTAAATAGGTTAGATGACGGATAAAGCAACATATTCTGATATTGTGTATTAAATATATATGCAATCTAAAAGAGTAAAGACCCTCTTTGGTCATGAACCATGGGATTGCACTTAGAAAGTTCCCTTCCAAGGCACAAATCCATGCAAAGTTATTTTATGGAAGACCAGCAGTCTCCCATGCACACCAAACTCCTCGCTCCACACTGCTGATGTTATCCAAGGAAAAGGCAAAGGCTGGTACAGCTTGGCACCAGTAACATTGCAGCTCATTTCTACAGCTGAGTGAATAGCAGCAATGTGAAATAAAGTGTTTTTCTCAAGAACACAACACACAGTCCAGTCCAGGAATTGAACTCATTATCTCATGATTGTGAGCCCAACGTTCTAACCACTGAGCCATGTACCTCCACTATATACAATCTATTACAGATGAATTCTTCAACCTCTGTTCATGTCTGACAAGATTTTGAAAAATTCAGTTCCTTTATTTTTGTATTCTTTTACTTGTTTCAGTTATTTAACTACGGCCATGCTGGAGCACTGCCTTGAAGGGTCTTAGTCGAATAAATCAAGCTCAGAACTTTTTTTAAAGCCTAATACTTATTCTAAAGGTCTCTTTTGCCGAACCACTAAGTTATGGGGATGTAAACACACCAGCCCCAGTTGTAAAGCAGTGATGGGAGACAAGCACAGATACACACACACACACACACACACACACACACAGATACATAGATATATATATATATATATATACATACACCCACACATATACATATATGATGGACTTCTTTTAGTTTCTATCTATTAAATCCACTCACAAAGCTTTGGTTGGCCAAAGGTGCCACGCAGTTGGGCTGAACCCGGAGCCATATGGTTGGAAAGCAAACTTCTTCCCATGCAGCCATGCCTGCACCTTACTTAAAAATTCAAAATATATTTCTGAAGAATGCTTGTTTTTACTTTAACCTTTTCATTACTGTATTTCTGTTGAAATGCACTTCCTTTGTTTCAATTAATTTTAAAGTTTATGCAGAATTTATTAAAACACCTCTGTCATTTTCAAGCTGGTATTTGAAACATAAATTAACATGAAATTTTGATGGAAGTTTTTTTAATTTTTTTATTTAGATCACTTTAAAATAGAGAATTTGAATCATAGAACTAGGGATGGTCTCAGGTGGGTTGATATCAAAAGGGTTAATCAATATTATTTTTATAAGTTTTTTTTTTTTTTCTTCCTGAAATTTGGTATTCTAATGCTCCAAATCTATAGATCTCATTTGCCTTCAAAGTAAGGAATGTTTCATGTTAAAACCTACGTGTAAATGTATGTAAGGAGTAATAATGCTAAAATTCTCTCAAAGGACACTCTATGAATCTATCGCAACAGATGCAAGAGAGAAAAATAACTATTACAAGAGTGGGTAATATTGATTTCTAATATTCATGGAAAGACATAAATTTATAGGGAAGAAGTTGATAAACTTATTTTATTGACTGTAGTGATTGATGAAAGGTAAAGTGAACCATAGCAATATATAAAGACCGAAACGATCATTTATTATTGAGCATTTTTCACCCAAACCCTCAGCATTCGTAATATTTCTGTTCATGATAAATGAAGAAACAACAGCAATAATAGTATTAATAAAATACATTATTATTATTCCAAGCTTGAAATGTCTTCCATGCATCTGTGATCAATATAATAATAAGTATCAATAATAAACTAAAGCTGATTTAATCAGCTGCACAAATGTGTAATTTTGTGCATGTTAGATTTATTATTGTTGTTGTTGTTGCTGTTATTATCAGAATCATTAAAGCACAGGACTGATATGTTTGTTCTAGCTCTTTATATTCTAAGTTCATATCTCACTGAAGTTGACTTTGACTTTCTTCCCTCTAGGGTCAATAAAATGAAGTGCCAATCTAGTTTTAGAGTTAACCGTTTAGCATTTAAACCAACCATATCTGGCTCCTAATATTTTACCCTTTTTAATTTCAAACTAGTCAGATCCAGCCTCTCACACCTAGCCTACTATATCATCCTAAAAATATACAATAACATTATTGAAATCTCAAAGCTATGAGATAATGCATGATTAATTCAAAACAATCTGAATAAATATTATCTTTGACAGAGTAATCTGAATACTAAAGGGTTAATGGTATCAACTCACCACCAGCCCTTAGAATTGTTGGCCTAAATTTGAAACCGTTATTATAATTAGTAGCTGATTGGCAAAACCATAAATGCCTTGTGTTATTTGTTTTGACACTGTATATCACCCGAGTCCAGATTCCGAAGATCATAAGAATTGATATGTGGTTGGAAGAGGTCAGCACAGACTTCCAACTTCCAAGTTCTTATAACCCCTTGAGACGACAAAGCCATTTTTAAGCCATGACTGGTTATGGAAGCAGAAGCTAAACTGCAAAGCAGACAGCCTAGAGGTTTTAGCTGGGGCAGTAAGAGCCACGTGGAGCCTTTCAGATAGAGGATTTGATTAAAAACATCAACAACAGCAGGACCTAGAAGCTGAAGTAGTAAAGGTACCACCTGTTGAAAATTCAGAATTGTTGGAGATCACTTTGTCCTCAGTGCTAGGAGCTTAGTCTAATGCTGAGTGACCCATTCCCCACCCATAACTACGTCCAGTGGTGACAATAAATAAGAGATGGAGAAGGAAAGTGTCTCACAGCTGAAATAAAAGTAGGAAACCACAATCTCCACAATTCTAACCAACTGCAGTAACAATTCAATGTCTTGTAATTAGAGAATGATAATAGCTATCATTAAAAGAAAATTTTAAATCATTGAATTTAGAGCAAAAGTGGAGAAAGAGAAGGAAGTATGAGAGAGAGAGAGAAAGAGAGGAGATCCAATTGCAAAACAGCATAAAAAAAAAGAAAGGTGAGGAAAACATACCCTCAGAAAGACAATATACTGCATTTTGTTGATTAGGTTTTTGTCAGCAGTGATTTTTAAGGCAGAGCAATAAGGGATATTTATTATGTAATGGTGAGAAAACAGGGACTTGTGAAATCACACTTTGAAAATTACTACTGTAACAATTCTAATAAAGGGCTTTTGAGCTGAAGATGTGAAGCTCACATTTACACAAACACGCTCTCTCTTGCTTTCTCTCTCTCACACACGCACACTCACTTTATTTCTCCTTAAATAAAACTTTATTATCAAAATATTATTGTCTTATTCCCTACCTCTACTCCTACTGTGAATGAAAAATCACTTTCCAATGTCAGAAATGAGTTTGTATTAAACAGTTTAAATCCTGAAAAATATTTGGTTAAATTATTCCTGTAGAAAATTGCAACATCATCAGTTACTTTGAAACTATACTTTGTAGTTAGTGGGGAAAATGACAGAAAAATATAGTCCTTACTGAAAATATAACAACTCCAGTTAAGGATTTTTTTCATTACTAATGTTTAAATCATTTGATTATCATAACAATATTAGTGTCAAATATGAGATAACAAATTGATAGAAATAAAAGAGAAAGATATACCAAAATCAAAATTGATGTGAGAGGGCATTGACCTAATTTGGTTGAATAATGAAAATGGATAAAAAGATGTATAGAACTAAATATATAGGATGAAAGTAATTTGATAGTAAAGCTGAGGTTGATAAAAGTGGTTAAAAAAGACTGGTGAACAGAGTAAACAAACTCATGAAAGTAAGCATGTCCGTATTATGAATGTATTGGCATTGTATAGTTTGAAAACAACACAAGAAGAACAACAAATATGATTAAATATTTCCCTAACTTCAATAAAGATATTTTGTTTAAGGTCTGTTTAACATCAGATAATGATAGATGCAAGAAAATACAAATTTCAGCCTGAATTTGTGTTGGAAACGAAAAAATATAAAACTAAAGAAAACAGAAAGCAAAAACTTACGGACTGATTTCCAAATTGTACCATCCATTATTTAAGTATTTTTGTTTGGATTTAAGAAATACATTTAGCAAATTTGTACCTTTAAAATTACTCAAAAGATCAACATCAGCGTTGTATATTTGATGTTTTAAATAATTCAGAAATATCTTTAAAAATACACAGTTTTCTGTAATCCTTTAGAAAGCAAATGCTAAATTACTCCATGGGAATAGAATGTGAATGAACAAGCTTTGATTTTGATGGATTTCTTAAGATGTTACCTCTTGAAAGGTGACAAATCCTATTTATTATCTTTGATAGGAGAGAAAGTGAGAAAAGAAAACCACAGTTGCTGCCTGAGTTCTATCCAATATTAATAATGAGAAAATTCTTTCACTGAAACACGAGAAAAATGATTCGACGACAAGAATCATTCTATTTTTATATCACAAGAGATGCTGTGGTTTCAACTATATTTTCCTGGATCATGTATTGAATGACAGTGCAAAGTCTTTCTTCAAACAGAACACTGGTTGTTATAAAATTAATATAAAAATCATTAATCTATTAATAGTGTCATACGAAACTTGGGGAATATTTATTGAAATTCTGTAAATGACACTGAATTTCAAGCTCCATTACTTTCCAACTGCAGGCTACTTAGTTTTTTTCTTTAATGTTCTTTCTCCATTTTGATTTCATGGATTTCTTCGAAGAGAAAAGAAAATCAATAGATCTTCAATTTTTCACAGGTACATTTAATTAAATCCTTCCACTATAATTAGCTTACAACTGCTCTACATCCAACTTACCTGGGACCTGATAACATTTGTCAATGTTCAGGTAATGCTTAAAATACATCTACAATTACTTGGATTATATGTGTAACAGTTATCCTACTCTAAAGGTTGTAAAATAAAGATTACACACACACACACACACATGGCTGGAATCCAAGTTCCCTTCAAGAGACCTTTATAAGAAAGAAAAAAAAAATCTATATGCCAAAATAGATACAAAGCAAAAAGCCTGAATATTCAGCTCAAAATTGCATGTTCTTAGAGATTAATAAGTTTTATATTTGCTTAGTTTACATGAACAAAAAAGTACCTTAAAACACCAGATATGAAGAAAACAATGATCTATGTATATACACATATACAATACATATACTTGCATATATGTCTGTGCATATGCAACTGTGTATTTCGATGTATATATTTATATATAGATATATATGTTGTGGATAGCCTTGTATACGTACACGCTATTGTAATTTTATTTTATTTTATTTTATTTTGAATGCAGCGTATACTTTATTTTATTGATTTGATTTTAATGCGTTAATTCGAATATAATTAATTATTTACAATATGTATTTTGAGCCCATTTTTCTATTTAAGGTTTTCTTCGATATTTTTTTTAATAGGATGAATCTGTATTAAATTTATTTGGTCTGTGCATTACGCATCCATGACCGTTAATTGAAACGACCAATCCATGACCGTTATTTGAAACGACCAATCAAACGAATCCATGTGTTTTAAATTTTATATTACTTTCGATTGCATTGTTATCCTTTCTCCATTTCTAACAAAACTGTCCGATGAACGGGAACGTGAAACTCAGAGTAACGTTTTTTTGTTATATTTCTGCTGCTTTTAAATAAAGCATATTATTCTACCTCTGGTATTTGAGTACTCTTTTTTCCACCTTGTTGCACATTTCATGTGCTTACTCCGGTATATATAAAACTTGTACATAATTATATATTTATAAAAATGATTTGTATGTGCTTGTATACATATATACATAAGTATTGTTTTCCATGTATTGTTATATACATATGTATACATTTAAAATATTTAAATGTATTATATGTGTGTGTATTACATAAAAATAGTTTAATTTTATATATATATATATATATAAACATACTTGTGTGTGTGTCTAATATGAAAATACAAGTATATATATGTAGAAATGGTTTCAATGTACTGTGACAATATATATGTTTGTGTGTATGTGTGTATATATATGTATGTGTGTACTAGTACATATATGTATGCACTTATATAAGCATATGTGTGTGTGTGTATGGTTATAGCCATCTATGTATCATACATAATGACATACATTGTTGAAAAGCAATTTACAATGGTATTCATCCAAATTTCATCTTACGGCCATGCTGATTTTAGAAGTACAATATACACTGGAGGGGGAAATAATCGTCCCAGTAGTGGCTTGTGTGAATACCAGATGCATTTTAGCCTTGTTGAGCCTCATCAGTGGCAAGCCATGTGAGTGGATTTGGTAGACGGAAACTGAAAGAAGACCCTCATATATATGTATATGTATATATATATATATATATATATATATGTGTGTGTGTTTGTGTGTCTGTGTTTGTCCCCCCAACATCACTTGACAACCGATGCTGATGTGTTTACATCCCTGTAACTTAGCGGTTCGGCAAAAGAAACCGATAGAATAAGTACTAGGCTTACAAAGAATAAGTCCTGGGGTTGATTTGCTTGACTAAAGGCAGTGCTCCAGCATGGCCACAGTCAAATGACTGAAACAAGTAAAAGAGTAAAAGAGAGTATATATATATAATTTGCCTCAGTAAATTCTTCTGACCCATGCAAGTACAGAAAAGTAGATGTTAAAATGATGATGATATTTATGTTTGTGTGTATTTATGTGTGTGTGTGTGTTTATATAAATATGTTTATATGTATATACACATGTAGGTGAACAAAATGAAACAAAAGTAGCATTCATCACATCAGTAGTTGGTGTAGCAAGTATTTTTTTAAAAGGCTGACACAGCTTCACATCATGTGAAGTTTCTCAAGTGCAGATAAGTGTCTACATCTTCAAATATATTCACATGTATATATATCTATTATATCCAGACATATGTTTATAGACATACAAGTTTACATATAAAACACATAATACTCCTCGTGTATTTCTGAATATTAATATATATGTAATATATTAATCCCTTTGAAAATATGATAGCATTATGTTTAAAGTAATTTCCTACTTATCTTAGCAGTGATTATCTATTTTTATTTTGAAGTTATTGATGTGATTTAGATAAAACGGAATCCATCAAACACTAAGATGTAATTAAATATTTGAAACAAACCAAAAAATCTTTACATAAACTATTTACAGAAAAGAAATGTGTCTTTCATCTGAAAAATTGGAAGTTGGACAAGATTGGATGATGATACAATATATAAAGATTTACATGAAAGTGATCAGAGAGAAATCATATTTTAGATAAATATTTGAACAAATATAAAACAATAGTTATTAAAATGTAATTGAAACTAGATTTTAAAATATTCTTAATTATCAAGCATTAGAATGTATCAGAATTTGCAAAGAAGCTCGAGCTATATATAAGTTGACAAAAAAGTTGTTCATATTCCATATAATTTTTACTTCAAAATAAAATGTTTTCTATATTTTAAGATATCAAAGAATAATGATGACAACAGTAGTGATAATGAAATATCAAAGAATTGCATTTAATCCTTTAGGTTTTTATAAAGAACTGAGTTTAAAATGGCAATCACTTTATATTTTGCTATTTAAGTTCTGTTTGCACAAGGTTTTAGTCAAGTTATGATTGATACGATGATTAGGGAATTACTAGCATCACTATCATATAATCAATTAATTAATCACTGTTTTAAGGATCAGATTAAATATTCATTATTGACTGCAAGGTGTGTGTGTGTGTGTAGGCATGTGATAAAACTTAATAAAGTTGTCTCAGTTGATGTAATTTAGCCCTTGGCGAATTTTCATTGAGTAGATTTATGATAATATGATGCATTCCAACCATGATTTTTTTCACCTTTTAAGACAGTCGTGTATGATTTGTGGGAGATTTGGCTTTTCTTTCTCTCTGCCTAAGTGACCATATAGAATTTCCCTCATTTACTGCTAATTCCAAAGATATGAATATCAGACAGAGGCTTTTTATCTATGTGAAAGTACACAGCCTAGTCCCAACACTACATGTCCCAAATGGCATGAAAGTAGACAGAAACACGCTCCAGCAAATTTTATAAGAAAGGAGCCTCTATACTAGAAAAAATGAAAATTTCTCAATGCTCATACCATACTACAGTTATGGCCAAAAGTTTGGAACATAGGTCTGAAAATTAATTTTTTTTTTAAATGACCAAAATTATATTTAATATATAAGTAACAATTGAATTAGTTGTTTGGTCAGTATATCTCTGCATTGTATATATTTGAATTGAATTGTACTTGGGCATAACAATTTTGATTTTTAAAAAAAATGTTCCAAATTTTTGGGCATTTCTGTATCTTAATGTGAAGACACATTAGAATAATGTAGTTGTAGATACATGAATTGATTATTTGCTGGAACAATTTTGATCATAGGTCTGTGAGCTCCATCAGTGTTGGTGTAGTGTTAAACAACAACATCTATATTTTATACATGAGAAAAGTTGGACTAAGTTGGTGTTATGAATGTTGAATATTTGCTTGTTGAAAAGCTACATAGCCTTGTACTGGTGGACTTCAGTTATAGACATCACAGACTCTCTTGTTATTTGATTCAGAAATATAACAGCTCATGAAGGTTATTGTGCTTATGATCATCACTATTTATTCAGCTGTTGAGAATATCTATTATATGTACATATTCTGCTATGTGCTATATATCCCGGTTACATTAATCATGCAACTACTTTATTGTTCTGGACTGAAGTCATGATGTCTTGATAAGAACCAGCCAATGTACTTGCACTATATCCAAACCCCAAATCAAAATGTCACTGATGCAAAATGGTTCCATTGATTTAAAAATTTCGTTGTATTTTTTATCTTTTGCAATATTTACGTATACAATTTTTGTAAACTGTTGAGAATAAAAGAAAAACACACAAAAAAAAAAAAAACTCATTAAGCTAACTACGCAAATATCTCTGCTTGAATAACACAATTCTGTTTTCTATTTGCTAGAACTAAACAACAGATTTGAATTTTTAATGAAAGTGAAAGGGCATTGTCAAGTTATCAAGTTGTATAAAGATTTCTTCACCTTATTCTTTAATGTATTTCCTATGATGTTATTACACATGATAAATCAGTCTTGCCCTTTAGCACAGCACACCAACTAAGGCATAGAAACATTACATTCTCAGAGTTGAACTTATTAAGCACTTCCTTAATTTCACAAGAAGAATCTATAAAAAAGATGCACAAGGCAAGCAAATACCATAAAGAAAGTGCCACTCACACGCAGCTACTATAATAGTGGTAATAAATGTGGTTAAAATAGAAAATATATACAATAGGCAAAAAATAGAGTACTTCAACTGGGAGGAATATTCTAAATTACTATCTTCATTGATTTAAACTGCATGAGCCAACTTACTTGCTTTTATATATGATTCTAAAAAATTGTACCCTTTGAAAAATAATAAAAGCTATAATAACCTCATCTTAAAATCTGGAAAACATCATGAATATATGTATCTAAAATGTTTTGTGATCAAAATTTGTAATTTTTTCAGCACTTGAGGAAAATTAGTTTCATTAAATTAATTTTTAATGAAAATGTTCAATGCTTATTCTCTTAGTAAACTAATCATTACATGCATCACTAATATTCTTTAGACTTATTGTTACTGGCAGACGAGTCATTGTTAGATATACCCTCACATCTAATCTAATTACTGTATGACTTGGACACATTTACACTCATACCACTGATTACAAGTTACTATCTGTTAGGATCTTTACTAATTCCCAATATCTAACCTTTTACTCTACTACAATAAAGCTATAAATGTGTCACAATTTGACTGTCTGCCAACAATTCAGATGACTGGTTATTTGTCCAGCTGTATACTCAACTACTGTGTCTTTATTAAAAGCTTATTTGTACAAGAAACAGTCAACAGGGAATATCTTCAGCTACATTCTAGATCAGTGGTTCTCAATTGGGGTCCATATGGCCCCTGCAGGTCCATACAAGATTTGTGTGTGGGTGGGTGGGTTCTGGGGTCCACATAGTAAATTGGAGATCCACAATAATATTCCAAGACCTCCTGAAAAAATTTTGCTTCAAATGTATGTATTGGTATGTATTGCAAGAAACAGCTCTCTTTACTCTTTTACTCTTACTTGTTTCAGTCATTTGACTGTGGCCATGCTGGAGCACCGCCTTTAGTTGAGCAAATCGACCCCGGGACTTATTCTTTGTAAACCTAGTACCTATTCTATCAGTCTCTCTTGCCAAACCGCTAAGTTACGGGGACCAAAACACACCACCATCGGTTGTCAAGCAATGCTAGGGTGACAAATGCAGACACACAAACACACACACACACACACACACACATATATATATATATACATATTTACGACGGGCTTCTTTCAGTTTCCATCTACGAAATCCATTCACAAGGCTTTGGTCGGCCTGAGGCTATAGTAGAAAACACTTGCTCAAGATGCCACGCAGTGGGACTGAACCTGGAACCATGTGCTTCTCAACAACATGCTTCTGGGTTCAGTCCCACTACATGACTGGCACCTTGGGCAATTGTATTCTACTGTAGCCTCAGGTGGACCAAACCCTTGTGAGTGGACTTAGTAGATAGAAACTGAAAGAAGTCAGTTGTATGTTTGTGTGTGTGTCTTTGCATCTGTTTTTCTACCACTACCACTTGACAACCAGCGTTGGTATGTTTACATTCCTGTAACTTAGCAGTTCAACAAAGTCAATTGATAGAACAAGTCTAGGTTTAAAAAATAGATACTGGGGTTGATTCGTTCAACTAAAATTCTTCAAGACAGTGCCCCAGCGTGGCCACAGTCCAGATTACTGAAACAATTAAAAGTTAAAAAATGTAAAAATGTACAAATTGTATCTGTCTTCATTTTGAAGGAAGACAGGCAGCTTATTGACTCGAGTCTCTTCTTTTGATCCCATCCACAGCTGCAATTTCTTTACTAATTCCCGATATCTAACCTTTTTTGCTTTAATGCAGTAAAGCAATAAATTTGTCACAGTTTGACTAACTTCCAACAATTCAGATGATTGGTTATTTGTCAAGCTATATACTCAACAACTGTGTCTACATTGACAGCTTACTTAACTGAGAATATCTTCAGTCACATTCTAAAAGATACCTATTATAATTAAAAATTGAGGGACTTAAAAATAGGCTGTGACAAAAGGATGAAAAAAAAAAAAAAAAAAAAAAGCAATATGGATATATTTTATCAATGTCCTTCAAGTAGGTCAACTATGAGAGCCAAACACTGTTCTTAGTAGACAACTAAGGTTTTTTCAGTGGCAAAATAGACTGGAACAGTAGGAAAACAGTTTGATTGATGAGTGTAGGATACATAATGTTATATCTATGACATGATCTATGTTCTGAGCATCTGGAACTTTAGCCATTCAAGTATTGTTCTTCATATCTTAGAAAGTGTGTGTATATGAAAGACAAGGGCTTGCATATTTCTTTTATTATTATTATTATTATTATTATTATTATTATCATCATTATTATTGTTGTTGTTGTTGTTTTTTTTTGTGCACTAACAACAGAAAAAATATTGTTCAGTATTTACTTCATTCTTAGCTGTGTAGAAATCATATCCATATTATTAATATATGCAGAAAACTTTCCTTCATAGTTATAAATCACACACACACACACACACACACTACCCACCTGTGTTCTCTCTCTCTCTCTCTCTCTCATTCGGTGCATTATTTACTAAAGGATAAAAAAAAAAAAAAAAAAATAAAATAATCACAATATCCCTTCTTTGCTATGTAACCGATAGTACAGTACTTTGTATTTGTTAGCTGGTAGCATGGTAGATTGTAGTGTTAAATGAATAGTATGGTAGGTAGTTAGTATTGTTATGACTGAAATGAATGAACAATGTTATGTTCAGCAATCATTTAAAAAACCCGAAAATTGTACACTTGATGAACAGAATAGTCGTCTCTTTGTTCCTAAACATTGGAAATTTAAATCATTTCTGACACTCTTTTTCTGTTTGTCCATCTGTCTTTCCCTTCCCTTCCCTCCTCTCCTCCCTCCTCTCGTCCCTCCTCTCTCCACAAGCACATCATACCTGTCATGTAAACAAAATGGAGTGAAAAAGTGGAGGCAACAATTACAATTAATTACATATACATTTACATATAAATTACATATTTACATATATTTACATACAATTTAAATGTATGTGTGTGTGTGTATATATATATATATATACACACACACACATTTAAATTGTATGTAAATATATATAAGTATATATATGATTTTATATATATATAAAAGTATATATGTGTATATATATATATTTTATGTATATATATATGTGTATACATGCGTGTATGTGTGTGTGTCTGTCTGATTATGTATGTGTATATATATATATGCTTATATATATGTGTGTGTGTGTATGTGTGTGTGTATATGTATGTATATATCTATGTGTATGTATATGTATTCATTTATATGTTTATATATGCACACACATATGTATATAAAGACATGTATAAAACTAGGAAATTGTATTAAACTATTTCAAGTCTCCTGTATCTATTTGTACAAATAATAATAATAATTAAAAAAAAAAAAAATAATAATAATAATAAAGAAAAACAACTATAATATGAGCCATCGTAATAGTAAATTCCATGGGCAATGAGTAAAAATTGAAGAGAAGAAATATTAGAAAACTTATTAAGGAAAATAAACTTGAATATATTTGTATTCAAGTGATGCAATTACATCAATATTAGTGGCTGCTTCTATTGCCTTGAACAATTTCTCAAATTGAATTTTATATTTTGAACACATTACAACCTTTTACTTAATGTCTAGATATGAAATAAAGCTTGAAATATCTTCTTTTTGTTGTTGTCTCATTGTAATCACTGTCATCACCACTGCTGCCACTCCACCCGACATCACCACTTATGAGTTATATAAATCTTGAATGCTATCTACTGAACTATTCGCACACCCCTCTATTTGCAGTATATTTTAGAAAAATATTATTAATGTTATTAAGAAGGTGATAACTTGAAGACAATGAACGCTACAATGAATCTGTGCAAAAGTGTATTCACAGTGGATTCCTCTTGTTTCAAAACATGTGCCAAGTTATTAAAGTAATCACTTATAAAGATTATTTTCATTATTTAAAATCACAAACGGAAAACTAAACTAAGGAAACCATTTCAAAAGCTATGCCATTGCCTTTGATAACATTGGAACTTACAATAAAATATGTCAGTGCTGTTTTTAAAGGAAGCATCATATTTTTGATATTTAATGATAAATTCTAATCCAAGATTTGCGAAATGCAATCTTGCTTTAAGAAGAAACATAATTTTCAATACAAATATTTAAAAGGAAAGTTTATTTATAATAAAAATCTTGATGAAATGCGCAGCTAAAAATTATATTTTCTATTATATCAGAATTAAAAAAGGATATAATATTATTAGTGAAAAAATGCTCTAACCTTTCATACTTTCCTGCTCTGTAATCGTCTTGGTGTATAATGACGAATTGAATATATATGTGTGTGTTTCCCTTCCATATCAAATTAAGCATATTTTTGATTATGTAGCCACAATGGGTTTGCCTGTTTTAGTTTTAGTTGTTTCAGACAAATATTGCATATGGTAATAAAAGGTTATTAATATATCAGTTGATTAGTGTTATACAAAGACAGAGAAGTGAAGGAACAAAATTTTGGGTTTCTGTAGGCAAGGCTAAAATTGATCAAAATGAGCCGAGCTGTGATCATTGCCTTCCCATGTATGCAAATAGAAATTTTGGTAAAGATCAGGCATTGGGCCTCATAGAGGGGACGACAGAGGACTGAGACTCCTGGCAGTCTGCTGTGCTTGAGAAGACACGTGAAGCTAAGTAAAACCATGGTAGCCCTTACATACAGGCATGTCCCCTGCATCCCTCTTCTGCTGAGGGTTCCTAATCTTATGGGCTCATGGGTGCCACATAAAAAGCACCTGCACAGGTATAAAAACACCCTTCCAGTGCTGCATAAAGCACCTAGGACGCATTTATTTCTTTATTGCCCACAGGGGGATAAACAAAGACTGACAAAGGGATTAAGTCAATTACATTGACCCCAGTGCATAACTGGTACTTATTTAATTGATCCCGAAAGGATGAAAGGCAAAGTTGACCTCAGTGGAATTTGAACTCAAAACATAATGGCAGATGAACTACCGCTAAGCATTTTGCCCAGCATGCTAACGATTCTGCTAGCTTGCACCCAGGACATATTGCAAAGTGGTTGGTGTTAGGAAGGGCATCCAGCCATAGAAACCATGCCAAAAACAGACATGGAACCTGGGCAGCTCTTCAGCTGGCCAGTTCCTGGCAAACCGTCCAACACATGCCAGCATGGAAAACAGACATTAAAAAGAAAAAGAAGGAAAAGATACATATTGAAAATGGCTGCAAGGAAAGATATTCTAAATTTAAGTGACATTGCTGATTATTCATTTGTGTTTCCTCTTCTGCCTGAATAAACAAGCTGCTTCAGTAGCTTGAAGTATCAAAGAGGAACAGCTGTACAATGAAGCTTTTTGGAAATAAAGGAACTCATCAATGCTTCATCATAGGTGAAATGTTCTATCTTCTTAACAAATAATGTCACTATCAATTGAAAGGAATTAATCCATTGAACTGTGTTCAGTTCAATATTAGACTCCATGCATGCAACAAGCAGTTTTGCTATTGCTTTATAATTATAAGGGATATTATTAATAAGTGATAGCATGGAAGAGATAAACTACTTTAATTTACAATATAACTAAACACACACATACATGCATACATATATATATATGTGTGCATGAATACTCTGTTATAAGGAATCCAGTTATGTAAAATGCAATGGCAAACACACCACGAGATGTGTGCAATTGAGCTGAAGATGACCTTGTTTTGCTCTATGGATGAGTGCAGGAAAAGATTAAGGTCAAAAATATTCAAAGGAAACAAAATAGAAAAATCTGTTTCCCAAACAATTAATCTACGTTTATGTCTTCATTGTTACATATTCATGCATACACACACACACACACATGGCTGTGGGTGTGGTTGTTTGGTTAAAGTGTCAGGCTACTGACAATTTTCTTACAGTGAATATGTTATATGCTTCCAACTAAGATGAAATTTAAAGCAATGAAGGTAATCCACCACAGATTGTAATTTAGTAGTAATGACAGATGAAGGTAGCTTAATCAGAGAGTCATGGTGCTTAGATGAAATGATGCAGGCTTGATAAAGATAGAATGATGCCCGTATTCCATATGAACGAAGAAAAGTAGATTTTGAAATAATGATAATGCAGTGGAGGAAGATCAGTCTTTTCAGTTTTTTTTTGTGATATAACTATGAATTTGTTTTGTATTTCGATAGAATAGTTTGCTTGGAAGAGGCAATTTATTTTATCAATAATAAAAGTAAATGTAGCACTTTTGGTCTTTGTGACATGTCTCAGAGGGTATTAAAGATAGGTAGCAGATGGGACTTTTTGCTTTGAAAATCATTGCAAGTAAAATTCAATTACAGTTATTTCTATTTTTCCAATAGAAAAGAAAGAAAAATATACCAGGAAAAAAAGTAAAGAAAACAAGTATTAAAAACACTCAAGTATTTTGAAAATACATAACCAAAAGGAATTTTCATAAATTAGACATTTATGCTTATAGGAAAATCTATATTGTAAATATAATGATTGAAAGTTGTTTTTGTATGAAATGTAATTGTATGGAGGGATGGGAAAAGAGAGAATTATTAAAGTAAATATTTTCCAAGTGATATTTCAATAGAGATGGCACACCATTTAGGGCAATTCAATATTTAAACAGATTACACAGTAATTTATTATTTCCTTTGTGAAACAAAAAATTTAATATTTGCTAAAATGGTACCCCATCAGATGATAGCAAAGATATTTAGATATTTCAGATTTATAACATGTTCGATCCCATCTGTGGTGGATGATAGCAGTTTCTGATATGAGGAAGATGTTGTTTAAGAGCAACCCTGTGTCTACAGATAGAGAATGTGTGAGGAATGTCTGAGAAAGCAGAAAACTGAGTTCTGAGTTTAAATCCCACAAAAGTGAACATTGACTTGTCTATTTAGAATATAACTTTATAGTTAGCTATATAACTAAATAAATATATTGTCAGATATATGGCTATTGTTTCTGTTATAGGAAAACATCGAAACGTTAGGTAACAAAATCATTTCTGGAAATACTTAGCTAGTGGTTAAAACACTCTCACTAAATAGTAATAATATAAAGTTGATACATAAAATTATATATATATATATATATATATATATATATATATATATATATATATTATAGATATGCAGGGCAGGGAATCGTCAATTAGTAATAAAATTAATAATTAACAATTTTGCCGGGTAGCTCAGTATGAAAAAACCTTTTCGGTAAAATCATTTATAATCATAAATATATAGGGATTGACAGTAACCTGCTTCTCCAACATACTGAGAATTCAGAAATAGCAGCCAAAGAACTACTGATTCCAAAACTACAAATTTTACTCTAAATTGATAGCGATATTTTTGATACACACAGAATTGAATTCATTAGGGTGAGGGATTTTGAACTCACTGGCCGATAAATTTCTTAACGTCTACCTCACGTGGTCTTGATGTCGCATGGTCAAAATTAACGTGAGTTATTTAGACATTAGCAAATTTATTAGAATATTTAGCTGAAGATCAGAATGGAGTATTCTTTGCTCCTAACTGTGAAACGATCGTACTAAATTAACTAAAGGCAAGTGGTTTTTTTTACTCTCCTCTACTGTTTTTTGTTCTGTGTGTATCAAAAATATCGCTATCAATTTAGAGTAAAATTTGTAGTTTTGGAATCAGTAGTTCTTTGGCTGCTATTTCTGAATTCTCAGTATGTTGGAGAAGCAGGTTACTGTCAATCCCTATATATTTATGATTATATATATATATATATATATATATATATACAGGGTGCAGTGAATAAATTGTCATCTGAATTACATAAAAATGAAGATAACTGACATATCATAATAACAGATATATTTAACAAAATTACATATTGTGAAATACTAATGAGCAAATTTATTCATTAAAATCGCCATTGGCTTCAACCACGACCTCCAGAGGACTTCGGAATCTCCTGCAGCTCTTCTGGACGGTCTCCTTGTTTAAGTTGGTGAATGCTGCCATATTACTTGTCTTTAATTCATCTTTGGTGTTACAAGAAGTTTTGCTGGTCTCTGGCTCAACTGCACTCCACACATAATAATGAAGGGGGTTGCAGTCTGGGGAGTTAGGTGACCAGATGTTAGGGTTGATGTAGTTGCAGAAATTGTCTGACAGTCAAGACTGGGTTCTCCTGCTTGTGTGGCACGGTGCAGAGTCCTGTTGCCAAGCACAAGGTCTTCCAGCAGTCACCATCTTGATCCAGGGCGTCACTACCTCCTCCAGGCACTTGATGTAGGCCTCCATGTTCAGTCTGAGATAGTGAGTTGGTATGCTACATCGAAATCCAGGATAACGTTTACCATGTTCACTAGAGGGAGGGGAGTAAATGTTATTTTTCTTTTACTTTTAATGTTTCAATATTCCTTTTTTTTTTTTTTTTGAGCAAGTTTGCACATTTCTCAATTGCTAAAACAAATGTTTCAACAATATGATGGCTTTCGTATTCTTCTACTGGTAAACTGTAAGGTGAGAAAGGAACCTGGAGTAAGTAAGCCTAACATATAAATAGTGTGGTGTTTTGTGAGGGATTTATAGTAGTAAGTTTTAACTTATTTTCAAGTGATCGATAATATAATAACCTTGTGGGATCAATAACTCAGTAACCTCATGATCAATATTAAAACCTTCTTTTCAGTATTCCTCCTCCTCCCCCTCCTTCTTCTCATTATTATTATTGTTGTTGTTGTTATAAATGTGGTGAGCTGGTAGAATTGTCAGCATGTCGAGTAAAATGCTTAGTGGCATTTCATCTGTCACTATGTTCTGATTTCAAATCCTGCCGAGGTCAATTTTGCCTTTCATCCTTTTGGGGTCGGTAAAATAAGTACCAGTTGAATACTGAGGTTTGATGTAATTGACTTATTTCCTTCCCCAAAACTACTGAACACTCCACAGACATGTGTACCCTTAATGTAAGTTCTTAGGAAGATTCAGCTTGACAGAGAATATGACAAGGCTGGTCCTTTGAAATACAGGCACTACTCATTTTTGCCAGCTGAGTGGACTGGAGCAATGTGAAATAAAGTACCTTGCTCAATGACGCATGACATTGTGAGGAATTGAACTCATGACCTGACAATCATGAGCCAAATTCCCTAACCACTAAGCCACAAACCTTCACAATATAGGAACTAAGCTTGAAATTTTGAATGGGGGTTAGTTGATTGCACAACCCCCAGTATTTCGCTAGTATTTCGTTTTGTCAACTCTAGAAGGATGAAAGGGAGAGGTGATATCAAAAGGATGTGAACTGAAAATGTAAAGAGCAAGACATCATGTCTAACTGTAACATTTCTGTCAATTCACCATCTTAATAGTTAAATTAATATTAAAATATATTTGATGGAGTGAGAAGTAATTTTACAATAATGAAAAAAATGACTCTCGTTCCAATAATTAATATTACTTTAATCATTTCAGCAAATATGGGAGGTAACTATGGATGTGTTTCAGTGTTATTAGACCTTCTCAAAGAAACACATTCATCATCATATTTGTTAGTGATGAAAGAACAACAGACCAATTGACATTCTAGTATTCATTGGTGGAATATTTACTGCTGAACAATCCATTAGGCTTCATGGGTGAAGCGTAACAAGATAAGTACAGATGGAGAGAAATTACTATTCTATCAATAAATCATAAAACATAAATAAATAGACGCAGGAGTGGCTGTGTGGTAAGTAGCTTGCTTACCAATCACATGGTTCTGGGTTCAGTCCCACTGTGTGACACCTTGGACAAGTGTCTTCTACTATAGCCTCTGGCTGACCAACGCCTTGTGAGTGGATTTGGTAGACAGAAACTGAAAGAAGCCCATCGTATATATATATATATATATATATATATATATATATATATATATATGCATATATATATGTGTGTGTATATGTTTGTGAGTCTGTGTTCCCTTCCCCCAACATCGTTTGACAACCGATGCTGGTGTGTTTACGTCCCCGTAACCTAGCGGTGCTCCAGCATGGCCACAGTCAAATGACTGAAACAAGTAAAGAGTATTGAATAAATATTCTGGAGGATAAAGATGGATTTCAATAACAAAATTGCAGACATCTAGACTGTTTTTTTTTCTCAATAAAAATTTTCAAATCATTAATCAGCAGAAGGTACAAGATGCCACATTCACATGGAATGTGTGAACTGCATTCAACTAATAATTTGGTTTGTTACGT